>NC_084742.1:47647720-47697720 GCF_033978785.1 Entelurus aequoreus
GAGCAGTAGAGAATATGAAGTGATATTTGGTCTAGAACATGTTTTGCTTTATTCATTATTGACGTGTTTCTTGCTACTTTATGTTGTATATTTTTTACGTGAGATTTCCAGTTCAATTTATCATCAATCATTATGACTAGAAATTTGGTTTCATTTACCCTTTCAATTTCTATTCCGTCTATTTGTATTTGTGTTTGACTTTTTCTTTTACTGTTACCAAATAGCATTATTTTAGTTTTACTGAGATTCAACGATAGTCTGTTTTTGTCAAACCATCTTTTTAATTTGTTAATTTCTTCTGTTATTATTTGTATTATCTTCTGTGTGTTCTCTCCTGAACAAAACGCTGTTGTATCATCCGCAAATAATACTAACTTTAAATCTTTTGTAACTTTACAAATGTCATTTATATAGAGATTGAATAATTTAGGTCCTAGTATTGATCCCTGAGGTACACCACAGGATATATTTAGCGTTGTAGATGTGTGTTCGCCTAGCTTCACGTATTGTTTCCTGTTCGTTAGATAACTTCTTATCCAGTTTAAGACTAACCCTGTGATGCCATAACGTTCTAGTTTTTTGATTAAAATATTGTGATTAATTGTGTCAAATGCTTTAGTTACATCCATAAAAACCGCTGCCGCACATTTTTTACTATCTATTGCATTGGTAATTTCTTCTGTAATTTCAATTAAAGCCATTGAAGTTGAAACATTAGCTCTGTATCCATATTGGTCCTCTTCGAGTATTCTATTTTTATTTATGAAACTCTCTAATCTGTTATTGAACAGTTTTTCAATGATTTTAGAAAATTGTGGAAGTAAAGAAACAGGTCTATAATTTGTAAATTGATGTATGTCTCCAGTCTTATAAATTGGTGCAACTTTAGCTATTTTCATTTTGTTTGGAAATGTACCTGTTTGAAATGATAGGTTACTAATATACATTAATGGTCCTGAGATTTCTTCAATAACCTTTTTTTTTCATTTCCATATCAATTCTGTTACAATCAGTTGAAGTCTTAGATTTACATTTTTTCACGATTGTAACTATTTCCTCCTGTGTCACATTACTGAGGAACATGGAGTTGGGATTTCGCTCTATGGTATCATTATAGTCCTCAATTGAAACTGGGTCTGGAATCCTTTCTTCCAATTCTGGTCCAATATTTACAAAATAATTATTGAAGCTTTCAACTACTTCCTTTATGTTGTCATTTTTTTAAATTTCCGTCTAAGAAGTATTGAGGGTAGTCCCTCTTAGTTCCATTTTTAATAATGCTATTGAGGATGCCCCATGTTGCTCTCATATTATTTTTGTTCCTGTCCAATAATTCACTGTAATATTCTTTTCTACATGATCGTCTTATGTATGTTAACTTGTTTTTATACTTTTTGTACTTAATTTTTGCCTCTATAGTTCTTTGTGCTATACATTTTCTATATAGTGTATTCTTCTTCTTACAAGCATTTTTTAATCCTTTTGTCATCCATGGTTGATTATTCTTTCTCTGCTTATTACTGAGTTGTATCCATGGACAATGTTTGTCATAAAGTATTATGAACTTGTTTAAGAAATGTTCATATGCTTCATCAACCTCTTTTTCATTGTACACATTGTCCCAATATTGCTTTTGTAGCTCAATTTTGAAGGCAATCATCCTCTTCTCTGTGCACAGTCTTCGAAATGTCCTTTTGTCTTCCATGTTCTTCTTGTAGTTTCCATCATATATTGTAAAAACTGGCAGATGATCACTAAAGTCGGTTATAAGTAGACCACTTGTAGTGTTATTATCAAAATCATTGGTAAAAATATTATCAATAAGCGTGGCACAGTGTGGTGTGATTCTGCTTGGCTTTGTGATTTTAGGATATAAACTGATGCTGTACATTGTATCAATGAAGTCATCAATAGACTTTTGCTTGTTAGGGTTCAATAAGTCAATATTAAAGTCACCACATAAGAACCATTGTCCATGTAAGTTGCCTTAATCCATTCTTCAAATGTTTCTATACTTGACTTAGGTGATCTATATATACAACTGATGCATATGTTTTTGCTTTTTTCCTGACATATTTCAATGGTTATACATTCTAAGATATTATCTATAGCAAATTACATGTTTTTTACCACTTTGTAGTTCAGGTTCTTCATCACGTACACAGCTACTCCTCCTCCATTTTTGTTGGTTCTGTTGATGTAGTTAAGTTCATATCCTTCCAGATCAAAATCTATTCCTTTTTTATCATCAATCCATGTTTCTGTGACAGCAATCACTTTGAAGGGTTCGTTGATGTGTTCCAAAAAGTTCTTAATGTTGTTGTAGTTTGCATACAAGCTTCTGCTATTAAAATGAATAATTGACAATTTGTTATCACATTTAATGTTGCTATTATATTGATCTGTATAATAAAAACAATTATTACTGATGTGGGAGAAAAATTTTGTATCTGGATCTATATCATTTTCCAAATCCTGGATTTTGTGATCTTTGTTGCAGAAATTTTTTAGTTACATATTTTCTTGTTCAACAATCTTTGATGTTGTTTCAATAATCTCTATAAGTGTAGGTGGATGCAATCCTGAATGTAGGTCCTCTTGTTTAGTCGTCCCTTGGAACATAGTAGTGTCGATGCTGAATTTGGGTGCTTGTTTTCTGTCAGAGTCCATTATCATCGTTGTTGTGGTAGCTGTGTAAACTTTAAAAATTGTCCAGGTCCTTGATGTCATGGACAACAATTACTCTTGCTTCTGGACTTCCATTCAGCGTGATGTAGATTTTACAGTTGGCGCTCCAAGTTCCCTGGATTTTTTCCTGCTTTCTCAAGTCGCGTGCTTTCTTGGCGATTCCAGCATTACGTTTTGTGAGATGCTCATTCATGTACACATTTGTTCCCTTCAGCTTCTTTCCCTGTCTCAGCAATGCCATTTTAGATTTTCTGTTTACGAGTTTCACGAGTACGACTGGAGTGGCGTTGTTGTTTCTTCCATTCAGTGGGATGCATGTTTCGATGGTATTAATGTCAATTTCAATTTCTTTTGATTGCAGAAAGTTGACCACTTGCTGTTCTGCTGAGACCATATCCATTTAATCTGGTTCACCTTCATTATTCACAGCTTTCGCATAGGATCTTGGTTTAATTCGGTGCCCTGTCACGATGATATCATTCATTCGTTTATCCTGATCCATTTCATCTATGATATTCCTCAGCATGTTGTTGTCTTCTTGAAGGGTCTTCATTTGTTTGCTCATTTCAGTGGCTTCATTATTTCTGGAGTTGTTCTCAGTTTGCAGACTTTCTATATTTTGCTGCAGACTTTTCACATCTTTTTTCATTTCTTTAATTTCTTTTTTTCATTTCTTTCATATCATCTTTGCATCCATCCATCATTTCTTTCCATTCTTCTATAATTTCTTCTTTAAATTCCTGGAATAGTTTTTATAGTATTCCTTCTTGATTCCCATCATGTCCTGTATCCAGCTTCAAATCAGTCTTTCCTTTATTTTTTCGCATCGCGGCAGTCGCTGACGTCAGTGCCTCTTATGTCTTAACGGCAGTTACTTCTTTAGCAACTTGCGGCACTTTTAACTTGTTTTTTCAACAATTTCGTACCTTGCGCTGTTCAGAGATCAATTTGAGGTGTCAGCCTGTCAACTTATATTACTCTGCGACGTCGGAATCACTTTAAAACAGCTGTAAACTTGCCGTAGCTTTTGGTTGCTAGGCAACCGCTTTCAACTGCGGGAGGCGCCGTTGGCTTGAGGCTAACGGCTCTTCCAACTCGCCTTATTTCAGCGTATCAGTGCCTCTCAACTGACAAAAATCAGATCGAAGATGCCAGGTGACTCTCCTGTGGCTGTGATCGCAAATCAGTGGTCAAAATCTTCAGACTTAACAAAAACTCCGGTAGCAGAAGCGGAGCCTTTTTCTTTACGTCCTTTCTCATTGACAGGAAGTGACGTATTTTGGTCCACCAGTTTTACCAACTGTGACACTAAGCATATAACAGCACGCAAGCTAGACATGTAATAAGTGTTCTTAAATGAACAATATTGCAGTACATTTGTTAATAGAAACAAGTATAAAATAATTATAGTTGCACATTACTTCAAAAGTCGCCAGGGCAGAAGCGTAACAGAACGTATCCACTAACAAACGTGTTGGCACCATTCAATTTACTGCATCAAGAGTAGAGGTGTGCATCTCTACCTTAAATGGCGATCTGATATGATTCTTAATACATGGGTTACGATATGATTCACTAACAATACTTTTTAAAACATTACGATTCCATACGATTTGATGCGATACGATTCGATGCAGATGTAACCTTTGCATTGTGAAAAGAAAATGAAATGTATCATGTGAGAACAATGTAATTTGTTTATTTTTTAAATAGAAAAAAACAAAATAGGCGCTTCCTGTAATTATTATTAGCAAATGGTAGAACTATCAACTTCAAGGCATTGCAATCCATAAACTTTAATAAAATAAAAATGTGTTAAAAAATTTAATTTATGATTAGAACTAGGGCTGGGCAATATGGCCTTTTTTTAATATCTCAATATTTTTAGGCCATATTGCGATACACGATATATATCTCAATATTTTGCCTTAGTCTTGAATGAACACTTGATACTGTCGCATCTGTGTGATCATGTTTTGTTTAAGTTATGTTCTACTTGGTTTTGGACTCTTTTTAGTTCCTGCTTTTCATTCCCTTGTCTTGTTTCCATGGTTACCCATTAGTTTCACCTGTTCCACGTTTGGACTCATTGTGCACTCTTGTTTGTCACCATAGCAACCCATTAGTTTTCACCTGTCCTCACGACTCACGCACCTGTCTTTAATCATGTCTGTGTTATTTAAGTCCATTGTTTTCCTGTTGTTCGTCCTGGCGTCCTCACACATTCAGCACTCTGCTTCATGTCGTGTCACAGTTCTCTATGTCAAGTAAGTTTGTGTTTATTGTTCATAGTTTTTGTGCCCACGTGCATGTCTTTTGTTTCATAGCCAAGTTTGTTACCTCCTCTGTGAGCGCCTTTTGTTTATTTCTTTTTTATTGTTAAATAAACATGTATTTAAATTCACGCCTCGCACGCGCCAATTTTCCTTTGCACCACGGGAGAACAAACCACGCCACAGACCCAGTCCTGACAGTAGGATGCCAGCAGAAAAATTATCCCGCAAGAAAGTTGGTCAGTTTGGATGAGGCTTCTTGGGAGGTGCTGCGCGCCATGGAGATCGAGACGCTGCGCTTTTCCCCCAGGGAGCGCAGGGGGATGATGTGGGGGAATGGAGGCAAGCTGGTGCCAATCGGTGCGTCGTTCCCGTCCCGAAAGCGTCGCCAAGGACGAGGGAAGACTTCCGCGAGCTGGCAGGACACGCCGCTCCCACAAGCCCCTCCCCCTCCGGGCGGAAGCAAGCCACAGGCAGCCCGGCGTCACCCTGATGACATCACAGACCAGGATTTTTTTTTCAAGACTTTTTCTTGTGATCCCTCACATCCAGCAAAAGACTTTAAAGACATGATAAGACATTACCAAGACATGTTTTTAGAAATAAGAGCATGTCAAGCCAAGCCACCCAAATTTCATGCCCCGCCCCCCAAGACTCAAGCCACGCCCATGTCACAACAGGTTTCTTTTTTTTCACCCACTCAATCACATGTAGAAAAAAAAGGACATTTTGGACAGTTTGGAGGGGAAGATTCTGCCCCCCCCCTGACCTCCCTCCACCCACCCCAAAAGAAGGTTCCAGACCGCAGGGAGCGCGTCTGGGATCCGCTCCTTGAGGGGGGGGCTAGGGCTGGGGACTGTTCAGTTGGGGTCGCTTTTCGTCACGCCAAGCCACAGCCTCCAGCAGACCACCACCACCACCAGTATTTCGTCACGCCAAGCCACAGCCTCCAGCACGACCACCACCACCAGTCTTTCGGCCTGCTAAGCCGCAACCTCCGGTTCGGTCACCACCACCGGTCTTTCGGCCTGCCAAGCCACAACTTCCAGCTAGGCCACCTCCACCTGCTCCACGCCCAGCTCCACGCCAAGCCCCAACACGCCAAGCGCCACCAGTACCTGCTCCACGCCAAGCGCCGCCAGTACCTGCTCCACGCCAAGCGCCGCCAGTACCTGCTCCACGCCAAGCGCCGCCAGTACCTGCTCCACGCCAAGCGCCGCCAGTCGCAGCTTCACGACGCCAAGCGCCGCCAGTCGCAGCTTCACGACGCCAAGCGCCGCCAGTCGCAGCTTCACGACGCCAAGCGCCGCCAGTCGCAGCTTCACGACGCCAAGCGCCGCCAAGCGCAGCTTCACGACGCCAAGCGCCGCCAGTCGCAGCTTCACGACGCCCAGCGCCGCCAGTCGCAGCTCCACGACGCCCAGCGCCGCCAGTCGCAGCTCCACGACGCCCAGCGCCGCCAGTCGCAGCTCCACGACAAAACCAAGCACCGCCACGCCAAGACCAAGTCCAAGCACCGCCACGCCAAGACCAAGACCAAGTCCAAGACCAACCATGCCAAGACCAAGACCCAGACCCTCGCCAAGACCAAGACCCTCGCCAAGACCAAGACCAAGACCCCCGCCAAGTCCAAGACACACCACGCCAAGACCAAGTCCAAGACACACCACGCCAAGACCAAGTCCAAGACACACCACGCCAAGACCAAGTCCAAGACACACCACGCCAAGACCAAGACTGCCAAGACCAACGCTGCCAAGACCAAGACCCACGCTGCCAGGACACGCCACACCAAGCTTTGCCGCCCGACGCACCACGCCAAGCTTCGTCATCTGCGTCTGCCACGTCGACGAAGCGCCTGCCTTCTCGTCGGCCATGGATGTGGCCAGTCCATGGGCGTCCGCCACGCCAGGTACGCCGACCTCCTCGTCGGCCACGGATGTGGCCACTACCTGGTCGGCCGCCACGCCAAGTGCGCCCACCTCATCGGCCATGGATATGGCCATTCCCGGTTCGCCCACCTCGTCAGTTACAGCGGCGGTCTACGCGTCGCCGCCACCTGATTATGCCCCGGTGGATACGGGGACACGTCGTCTGGCAACCCACCGCCATGTCCCCCTCCCGCCCTCCCATGACTATTGATCATTGTTTTGTTTTTATTTTTGTGGACATCTGGTATATGTCCTTAAGGGAGGGGCTCTGTCGCATCTGTGTGATCATGTTTTGTTTAAGTTATGTTCTACTTGGTTTTGGACTCTTTTTAGTTCCTGCTTTTCATTCCCTTGTCTTGTTTCCATGGTTACCCATTAGTTTCACCTGTTCCACGTTTGGACTCATTGTGCACTCTTGTTTGTCACCATAGCAACCCATTAGTTTTCACCTGTCCTCACGACTCACGCACCTGTCTTTAATCATGTCTGTGTTATTTAAGTCCATTGTTTTCCTGTTGTTCGTCCTGGCGTCCTCACACATTCAGCACTCTGCTTCATGTCGTGTCACAGTTCTCTATGTCAAGTAAGTTTGTGTTTATTGTTCATAGTTTTTGTGCCCACATGCATGTCTTTTGTTTCATAGCCAAGTTTGTTACCTCCTCTGTGAGCACCTTTTGTTTATTTCTTTTTTATTGTTAAATAAACATGTATTTAAATTCACGCCTCGCACGCGCCAATTTTCCTTTGCACCACGGGAGAACAAACCACGCCACAGACCCAGTCCTGACAGATACATATAATCACAGCGGTATGATGATTCTATGTGTCTACATTAAAACATTCTTGTTCATACTGCATTAATATTAGGGCTGGGCGATATGGCATTTTTTTAATATCTCGATATTTTTAGGCCATATCGCGATACACAATATATATCTCGATATTTTGCCTTAGCCTTGAATGAACACTTGGTACATATAATCCCAGCAGTATGATGATTCTATGTGTCTACATTAAACCATTCTTGTTCATACTGCATTAATATATGCTAATTTTAAACTTTCATGCAGAGAGGGAAATCACTACTAAGTAAATTTAGCAAAACTGTATTTATCAAACAGTTATTAAGCAGTGGCCCAAATATTCATGTCATTTCCAAAACAGAAAGTCCAAGATTGTCAGAGACATTTTAAAACAAGCTATAAGAGCACTTTTGTGCATGATGACACACAAGATTGTTCAATAAGTGTCACATAAAAATGAGCTGCATATCAAATACTATACTGTATGTCCTACGGTGTTGATCTGGAAATAGTTGCTTCGGCATTTAGTTGGTGTGGCACCGATCGGAGATGTTGACATGATGTAAAGACATATTCCCGCTTGAAGCCAAACCACCGTCAGACGATGGACCCCGTGCTGTTTTTCTTGGGAATTAATTATTCCTCCATTTGTTACCAGATTTGCACCTTCTTTCTCTCGTATTACCACTCAAACCACACCGTTAGCATCACAGATAACGTTACCATGTCGCTACCTCTCGCTCCGCGGGAGCGTGTGACGTTGCTCACGTGACAGTATGTGACGTATGTAAAAAGGTGCGCTTGTTTTAAAGTCTCTGTGAGAAGGAGAGACAGGAAAGAGTGAGAAACGCATGCAGTTTAATGCCCCGCAGCTAAAAGCAACTGCGTGAGAACATATACTCGAATATCACGATATAGTCATTTTCTATATTGCACAGAGACAAACCCGCGATATATCGAGTGTATCGATATATCGCCCAGCCCTAATTAACATATGCTCATTTTAAACTATCATGCAGAGAGGGAAATCACAACTAAGTCAATTTAGCAAAACTGTATTTATTAAACAGTTATTAAGCAGTGGCACAAATATTCATGTAATTTCCAAAACAGAAAGTGCAAGATTGTCAGAGACATTTTAAAACAAGCAATAAGTGCACTTTTGTGCATGATGACACACAAGATATTTCAATAAGTGTCACATAAAAATGAGCTGCATATCAAATAGTATATGTCCTACGGTGTTGATCGGGAAATAGTTGATTCGGAATTTAGTTGGTGTGGCACCGAACGGAGATGTTGACATGATGTAAAGACATATTCCCGCTTGAAGCCAAACCACCGTCAGACGATGGACCCTGTGCTGTTTTTCTTGGGAATGAATTATTCCTCCATTTGTTACCAAATTCGCACCTTCTTTCTCTCGTATTACCACTCAAACCACACCGTTAGCTGTTAGCATCACAGCTAACGTTACCATGTCGCTAACTCTCGCTCCGCGGGAGCGTGTGACGTTGCTCACGTGACAGTATGTGACATATGTAAAAAGGTGCGCTTGTTTTAAAGTCTCTGTGAGAAGGAGAGACAGGAAAAAGTGAGAAACACATGCAGTTTAATGCCCCGCAGCTAAAAGCAACTGTGTGAGAACGTATACTCGAATATCACGATATAGTAATTTTCTATATCGCACAGAGACAAACCCGCGATATATCGAGTATATCGATATAGCGAGTATATCGATATATCACTCAGCCCTAATTAGAACTGTAAATTAATTTTATTCTGTTGATTCTTAGTTTAGTTGTATTTTAATTTGTTCTACATTGTTAAATGTTATAGAGTATCAAATTTGATCAAAAGACTGAAAGGTTGAGATATTCACGAACAAACAAATCTATTGACTGGCTCATTGACATGAACAATAGGTTTGTTTGAAGCGTGACTGTGATGAAACATTAACATCTCAACCCATGCAGAAACAGCTGCAGCTTTGCACAGAATGGGTGTGGGTCTCCTCTCTGCTTTCATTGTCATTGCACTTAAAAGTACAACAAAATGTGTTTTAAGTACAAGCTGTCCTAAGAGCAGACATTCAGTAGACAGTGGACCGCCTGTGAAGAAAGGTTCACAGCAGCACGCTTGTACGTTGAGGACATTAGTGTTATGTGCATTCATGTCTCCAAACATCCCAAAAAGTTGTTACATTTTTCGCTTGTCGCTTTTGAAAAAGAAAGTCTCTAAGAGGAGTTGGAAAGATACTACATTTAGCGAGAAAGTCGCCAAGTTGTCAACACTGCGCTGAAGTGTGTGTGAAAAATAAAGACGCAAAGACCTGCCTTAGATTGCTTCTGATTGGTTTACATTGTGTGGTGCTTTACATGGTTGGCTAGATTTAGGCACAATCATTTATGGATTGGTCTGTGATTGGTTCTTTCGGTAAGTCAATAAGTATTACTTAAACTATGGCAGGCCACGAGGCGTGAGGCTTGGCAGCTCTAGGCTAGGTCTTTCGCACAATGAACAGTGTAATAGATGCTGTGATTACCTCGCGTAACTGGGAGGTGGGGGAAATCATCGATTTTTAGATGAATCGCAATTCGGACATGGACGATTATAGAATCGGCTAGTAAACGTCTATAATCAATTTATTTATTGTAAATAAAGTACTGCAGACAGTTCTAAAATTTGGCTGACTACAGCGAGCCATCTCACTGACAGATCCGACCAGCTCCTTTACTATCGGGCACTTATGGTCTGGTTTTGCACAGATTTTTATTAATTTAATAAATGTGGGAATTAATTTAACTGTTTCTTATTCCAAATTATATATTTTTTAATTTGCAAGTGATAAACGCTTATTTAGTAAAACAAAAAGAAATGTAAAACTGCATCAATGTACATACATTTGAAATACATCAATAATCGATTTTTAATTAAAACGGAAGGTGCCCAAAGATTCCCACCTCTAATTGTAACAGACACTACCTTCGTGTTTAGCTTTTTTTCCCCTTACTGGCAGTTGTGATATTCATTGGCCCCATGGTGGGTTATTTTACAGCCGTACTCAATTAAAAAACATTTGTCTGAACATTTACAAATTTGCAGTGCGCACAGTGCCTGAAAAGGAGACAGACATGGAGTTGTTCATTGTTCTGCGTGCGTTCTATAAACAAACAAATTGCAAACATACACACACATGCCCGCACACACAAACACACACACACACATTCGCACACCGACGCACGCACACACAAACACCCATATAGTAAAGATGCTTATCGGATTCCCTGTCTGGAATCTGTCTATAGCAGGGGTGTGCAAACGTTTTGGCTCAGGGGCCACATTGGCTTTTGAAATTTGACAGCCGGGCCAGGCCGAGCCTAGGCGAGCACATGATATATTTCAAAGCATATCATATCTGTTGGAACTAAGAGCAGGCTTCTGAAACATGGGCTATTTTAATCAAAATACATACATTTTCAACAATAATATATCAGAACATTAAAGAAACATAAAAATTGTATTAAAGGGTTAACACTTACATGATCTTTTAGTGGGAACAGTGTTGTTGATCACCTTTTTTTTCCCAGTGCGTCCAAGTCTAGTGTCAGTTTTGTTGTGGCAATTCTCAAAACAGATTTTTGCTCAATTCTGGTTTAAAGGGACCAACCGGCCAGAGGTGGCCCACGGGCCGTAGTTTGCCCATCCCTGGTCTATAGTGTCCCAACTGTAAAAGAACCACTTCCATTCGTCACAGAGAGTAAGTCACCAATTCGTGGGATTATTTGTTTAAACAAACAAAGGCGAAATTAGTTTACGAGGCGCAATGTGTGACTGTACAGTACGAAAACCGAGGCATATTTTGGCCATGGTTTTGGTCGAATATAGGGGCATGCGAAAAACTGTGAAAATTAGCATATTTCAGACATAATTTCAAATATTATTAAGCTGTATATATTTGTCCATACTGTATATGGTCACAGAATATGAATATGCAGCAGTGTTAACCACAAGTGCAGATGTGATTGTGGTTGCTGGTTGACTGTTCGCATGTTTTTTAACCACTGGAAATCTCCTCTGCGTATTTGGCAGCTTTTCGATGTTCTTTTGTCTTTTTTACTTAAAAGTGCTGTGACTTCTTCCGTCTTAACCACATTAATGCAATTGTGTAAATTGTGCAGAAGTGCATGCAACTGTAGGGTTAAGCTAGGCTTTGGGTGCAAAATACTTGTAAGCATTAAACAGAATGTGTAATATTAGATAAATATTCATTGCTAGAAATTTGGGCTAATAGCGTTAGCTATGTAGCTATTTTTGTGTAGTTTTCGTCATTTTCCCTTTATTGTGCATGGAAAGTTTCCCACTTTAATATGTAATTCCACAACAGTGAACGTCTTGAAAGGGATACATATCTTTATTAGTCCGTTTTGTCATGGTTTTGCTCAAGCAGCTCAGGTTCCACGCATGCAATTTTAGGGTCTTTTTTTTCCAAATAGAACTGTTGACGACTAGTATTCATGGTAGTATCCTTATTACTAGGACTTGGCGATACAGACCAAAACTGATATCTTGGTATTTTTATGCCGAATGGCGATATACAGTATATACCGGTATCCTAAACAAAACGTGTAAAGTGCTCAAGGTTGCCTAAGTGTTTTATGGCAAGATGTACAGTGTTGAGAGTACTCAGATTATTTTTGTTGTAAGTAGTAACGTAATGTGTTGTTTATTCTTATAAAGTAATGAGTTAGCCGTTACTTTGTTAAAGCAGTTTTCATTCATTTTTTTAATTAACGTTCGGTTTATAGTCTCACGCTTGTGTGCGGGGATGGAAGGAGCTTCTACTTGCTCACTGCAGTGAAGGCCGCTGGCTATTCAGTTTAAAACTACTTTTCAGCCACCCAGCTGCTGTGCTAGGTTAGTCCGCACAGTCTATGGCAGACCTGGGCATTGTACGGCCCGCGGGCCGCATCCGGCCCTTTGCGCATCCCTGTCCGGCCCGCGTGAGGCCAATCATAAATTACAAAATAAATTTAAAAAAGTATCTATGTCGAGTGTGCAATACAACGGTGCTGCTTTTGTTTTGAAAAGCGTTATTTGTATTACTTCCGTGTGGACGTATGCGCGTGTGCGATTGTGAGTGAATTGAACGGCGCAATTACAAATTACAAAATAAAGTTTAAAAAACATCTATGTCGTTCGCGCAATACAACTGTGCTGCTTTTATTTTGAAATGTGTTATTTATGCCGTATGTCCGGAGGGAACCTGTGAGTGAAGGCGCATAGAGACAAGTGATGAGACGCTAAAAAAAAGAAAAGTTGATGAGGAATGGCGTGTTTCCAACAAGAGATGGACTGCCAAGTATTTCTTTACATAAATTAATGGTAAAGCCGTGTGCTTAATGTGTGGTACACAGGTTGCTGTGTTTAAATATCATTTTAATCGCCACTACACGAAGAAACACGAGGGAAAATACCGGAATGTGTCTGATGAAGCGCGCGCAAGGGAGGCTGATGCGTTGATGGCAAAACTGCAAACCCAGCAATGACTTTGTGCCATATTACACACCCCCAGAGATGCAGCCGTCAGGACAAGTTTCGTCATTTCTCACAAAAGCGCCAGAAAAAGTAAGGCGTTTTCTGACGGAGAGTTTATTAAGGAGTGCTTATTGGACTTTGTTGCGCTGATAATGCCCGGAGACTTGGGCTGTTTTTCGCTAACTTTGGATGAGAGCTCTGATGCAGTCAATTAAAGAGACAACCACAGGTAATGACTTGTTCACAGAGGTAAATGGGTGTTGGGACAAGCTGGCAGGTGTGACAATCCAATCCACTTTATTTATATAGCACGTTTAAACAACAAAATGTTTCCAAAGTGCTGCACAACAATATTACAAACAATATTCAAATATTATCCTTAGCTCCACCAATGACTGAATAAAAAGAAAAAACAATTACATATAAAACCAATATAAAAAACAATATACAATAAATATGATTAAAAACTATTTTTAACAACAGATGGTTGTCCAAATCTGATGGGGAAAAATGTTGGATAATGCAGGATAAAGTGACCATCAAAAGCAATCTGCTTTTGTATAAAGTTAAGTTAGGTTAAATTAAATTATTATTATTATTATTAATTATTATTATTATTATCATCATTATTATTTATCTTACGGTATATCAAAAATAATATTGAGCAAAATTTAATTGAAATATTGTCGTGTGGCCCTCCAGCAGTGCTCGGGTTGCTTATGCGGCCCCCGGTGAAAATTAATTGCCCACCCCTGGTCTATGGGGAGAGGCACATTCAAGCCGAGGAGTAGCTAAACATTTGACACACCAAGCGAGCAGCAGAGAGGAGCTATTGCCAGCTGTTGTGCTAGAGTCGCAAACAGATGTGAACAACATAAACAGATGAGATTCGTGATAAAATCGCTACAAGAAAATATATAGGTTCTCATGCAAATTGGTGTATGTTAAAATAATGCTGTAGTCACTCACCAATAGCCAAATGCAGTCGGTAACCAAAGCATTCCATCTCTCAGGAGCCGAGAAGTCTGCACTGGAGCAGACGAGCCGCCATATTATTTTGAAAAGTTTGTTCTGTTGCGTCATTGTGCATCAGAAAAGCCTACGTAAACACGCAGCGGACGGGGCAGATTACTGGTTTAGTAAGATGGGGTAAAAGCTAAGCAGAAAAGAAAGACAGGGGTAGGAAGTCTTTAATATTCTTTTTTTTGTCACAATGTCAAAAAATGTCAGTACACCTCTTCTCAAACCAATCACACTCTTCCGGCTTTACAATGCAGTAATAACACTATGCGTCACATCTGGTCTAACTAACTGATACCACAGTAACTAAATGAAAAATATATTGGATTGCAATCATGCTCTAATTGTTGGGGATGTTTTGTAATGTAATCTGTGGTATTTTTTCCTCAATAAATGCTTGTTCATCAGTTGAGGAAAATAGAGGCGGACATTTTGTGGCAGATTGGAACAAAGTGTATATTCTTTTATAACATGCTCTGGTTGAGAGTCCTCAATTACAGAATGTTTAGCAGGCTGAATATTACATGTTATTAATAAATAGCGACATTGTCATGCGGCAAAATGAATATGATTAATGTGTACAACAGGTAAATTACAAACTATCAGAAGCATTTGTTCGGGTAGGAATGTCACATTTTGCATTGTCCAAAATCTTTTGCGGTCAAACCATGAACGTAACAATCCACATTTTGTGTTTTTAATGTGCAAAACTGGTTTGTAAACATGGTGTAGCCCCTCCTCTGAATGCAAGTGCTTCTACTGCGGGAATACAAAACACAAAATCTGGCGACCCAAACACACTGCAGGTAATTTTCTTTATTATCATTAAAAGCATGTTTATGTCCATTTTGGGTTGAGTTGTTTAAAAAAGTAAAAATTTGTTTGGAAAAAAAAAACCATTTAAAATTGATTTATTGATTGGTTGGTTGGTTGATTGATTGATTGATTGGTTGAAGTTTGTTTCAAACATGTACAGAATTTCAGTATGATATGATATGGTATGATTATCTGTCTAGAGTACACTTATTAATGATGAAAAATTATATTTATCCATCTACAATAATTGCGAATAATTTTGAGTTAACTAATAATATTAAATATATTAATCGTTTGATAGCCCGAGTAATAACGTTGGCCACTGACCAACTACGACTATGACAATTAATGAAATAGAATATGATCTTACAAATGTATTATATGTGACATAAAATATAATTACATTATTTTATATATATATATTTATATATATACAGTCGTGGTTAAAAGTTTACATACACATAATGTCATGGCTGTCTTGAGTTTCCAATAATTTCTACGACTCTTATTTTTTTGTGAAAGAGTCATTGGAGCTAGGGCTGGGCGATATATCGATATACTCTTTGTCTTTGTGCGATATAGAAAATTACTATATTGTGATATTCGAGTATACGTTCTTACGCAGTTGCTTTTAGCTGCGGGCATTACACTACAGGCGTTTCTCACTCTTTCTTGTCTCCTTCTCAATAAAACAAGCGCACCTTCTTACATACGTCACATACGTATACGCCCTCGCGGAGCAGAGAGGTAGCGGCATGGGTAACGTTAGCTGTGGTGCAAGTGGTAATACGAGAGAAAGAAGGTGCGAATCTGGTAACAAATGAAGGAAGAATTAATTCCCAAGAAAAACAGCACCGGGTCCATCGTCTGGCGGTGGTTTGGCTTCAAGCGGGAATATGTCGAACAGACAACCGTAATTTGTCAAGTGTGGGGCAAAAGCGTTGCTACAAAAAGGAGCATTACTGCTAATATGTAGCATAATTTGAAAAGTCACCCGCTAGAGAATGAAGAGTGCTTGAAACTCTGCATGTCAACATCTCCGTTCGGTGCCACACCAACAAAATGCAGAGGCAACCATTTCCAGATCAACACCGTATGAAAAAAATAGTCAACAACAGAAGGAGATAACGTCCGCAGGAACCTACTACATAGCAAAGGACATACACTATTTGATTTACTATTATGCAGCTCATTTTTATTTGACAGTTATTGAAATATCTTGTGTGACATCATGCACAAAAGTGCACTTTATTTGTTTTAAACTATTGTATTGGTGTTCTGTACAAAAAGTGCACTTTAATTTAGTGTTGTTTTGATATGTTATCTCAGTGACATCATGCACAAAAGTGCACTCATAGCTTGTTTTAAAAAGTCTCTGACAATCTTGCACTTTCTGTTTTGAAATTACATGAATGTTTGTGCCACTGCTTAATAACTGTTTAATAAAAACAGTTTTGGTCAATTGACTTAGTTGTATGAAGTCTACATGAAAGTTTCAAATGAGCATATATTAATGCAGTATGAACAAGAATGTTTTAATGTAGACACATAGAATCATCATACTGGTGTGATTATATGCATCAAGTGTTCATTCAAGGCTAAGGCAAAATATCGAGATATATATCGTGTAACGTGACATGGCCTAAAAATATCGAGATATTTAAAAAAGGCCATATCGCCCAGCCCTAATTGGAGCACATAATTACTTGTTGGTCACTAAAAACATTCATGAAGTTTGGTTCTTCTATGAATTTATTATGGGTCTACTGAAAATGTGACCAAATCTGCTGGGTCAAAAGTATACATACAGCAATGTTAATATTTGGTTCCATGCCCCTTGGCAAGTTTCACTGCAATAAGCTTCTGGCAAGCTTCTGGTTGAATTTTTGACCACTCCTCTTGACAAAATAGGTGCAGTTCAGCTAAATTTGTTGGTTTTCTGGTCTTCAGCATTGTCCACACGTTTATCAAGACTTTGGGAAGGCCATTTCTTTACCACTTTTGACGTGTGTTTGGGGTCATTGTCCTGTTGGAACACCCAACCCAAGACCCAACCTCCGGGCTGATGATTTTAGGTTGTCCTGAAGAATTTGGAGGTAATTCTCGTCCCATTTACTCTCTGTAAAGCACTAGTTCCATTGGCAGCAAAACAGGCCCGGAGCATAATACTACCACCACCATGCAATACAGGAACAATGGTGTTCCTGGGATCAAAGGCCTCACCTTTTCTCCTACAAACATATTGCAGGTTATTGTGGCCAAACAGCTCAATTTTTGTTTCATCTGACCACAGAACTTTCCTCTTATCTTTGTCCACGAGATGTCAGCGTTCGACAGCACAGCCCTCCCCCGAAAAGGTTTCTGGGCGCTTAGAAAGTCCCTCCTAGCTAGAAAGAAAGGTTCCTAAAGAACTAAATCTACCAGGGTAGTTAGTTTTAGGTGGAAACTTCATTTACCCGATAAAGTGGGAAAGTTCTTGAAAAAGTTCCTCTGGAAAAGGGCCTATCTGACACATCAACAGTTGTTGTGATAATATCCTATCTATAACTCTTATTAGTCTCCTTGTTAAATACCTGTTTGATAGCTTCTTACTTTCTGCTGCAATACACTTCCATCTACACTTATTAAAGTTTACACACTTATTTCTTGGTGTTGTTTTAAGCTATCTTAGCTATTAGCATGCCTGCTCCTGGCTTGCTCTCGGTTTGTAACATGTTCAGCTTTTCTTAAGATACAAACAAATGCAGTTTATTCGCTGTAATGGGGTTTATTATGATTGACTTAGGAGAGCACCTCCACATTGTATGGCGATACACAATTAGCTGCTAGTTTGTCAGCCGAGGGACGGAAAATAAATAGTTTCATTCAGATGGGATTGGTACAAACCCCGTTTCCATATGAGTTGGAAATTGTGTTAGATGTAAATATAAACGGAATACAATGATTTGCAAATCATTTTCAACCCATATTCAATTGAATACACTACAAAGACAACATATTTGATGTTCAAACTCATAAACATTTTTTTTTTTTTTACAAATAGTCATTAACTTTAGAATTCGATGCCAGCAACACGTGACAAAGAAGTTGGGAAAGGTGGCAATAAATACTGATAAAGTTGAGGAATGCTCATCAAACACTTATTTGGAACATCCCACAGGTGAACAGGCAAATTGGGAACAGGTGGGTGCCATGATTGGGTATAAAAGTAGATTCCATGAAATGCTCAGTCATTCACAAACAAGGATGGGGCGAGGGTCACCACTTTGTCAACAAATGCGTGAGCAAATTGTTGAACAGTTTAAGAAAAACCTTTCTCAACCAGCTATTGCAAGGAATTTAGGGATTTCACCATCTACGGTCCGTAATATCATCAAAGGCTTCAGAGAATCTGGAGAAATCACTGCACGTAAGCAGCTAAGCCCGTGACCTTCGATCCCTCAGGCTGTACTGCATCAACAAGCGACATCAGTGTGTAAACGATATCACCACATGGGCTCAGGAACACTTCAGAAACCCACTGTCAGTAAATAGTCGGTCGCGACATCTGTAAGTGCAAGTTAAAACTCTCCTATGCAAGGCGAAAACCGTTTATCAACAACACCCAGAAACGCCGGGCCTGAGCTCATCTAAGATGGACTGATACAAATTGGAAAAGTGTTCTGTGGTCTGACGAGTCCACATTTCAAATTGTTTTTGGAAACTGGGGATGTCGTGTCCTCCGGACCAAAGAGGAAAAGAACCATCCGGATTGTTATAGGCGCAAAGTTGAAAAGCCAGCATCTGTGATGGTATGGGGGTGTATTAGTGCCCAAGACATGGGTAACTTACACATCTGTGAAGGCACCATTAATGCTGAAAGGTACATACAGGTTTTGGAGCAACATAAGTTGCCATCCAAGCAATGTTACCATGGACGCCCCTGCTTATTTCAGCAAGACAATGCCAAGCCACGTGTTACATCAACGTGGCTTCATAGTAAAAGAGTGCGGGTACTAGACTGGCCTGCCTGTAGTCCAGACCGCCAGTCTCCCATTGAAAATGTGTGGCGCATTATGAAGCCTAAAATACCACAACGGAGACCCTCGGACTGTTGAACAACTTAAGCTGTACATCAAGCAAGAATGGGAAAGAATTCCACCTGAGAAGCTTAAAAAATGTGTCTCCTCAGTCCCCAAACGTTTACTGAGTGTTGTTAAAAGGAAAGGCCATGTAACACAGTGGTGAACATGCCCTTTTCCAACTACTTTGGCACATGTTGCAGCCATGACATTCTAAGTTAATTATTATTTACAAAAAAAAAATAAAGTTTATGAGTTTGAACATCAAATATCTTGTCTTTGTAGTGCATTCAATTGAATATGGGTTGAAAAGGATTTGCAAATCATTGTATTCCGTTTATATTTACATCTAACACAATTTCCCAACTCATATGGAAACGGGGTTTGTATTTGTGATCGGCATTGAAAGGCATTAATCGGAAACAGTGATTACTAGGGATGTGGTTGGGGTATGGAGGAAAGCTCGACCGCCGGCCAAATTTTTATTGTTTATATCATACTGTATACATCGGTAGTCTATATAGCGCAACCCTAGTGATCACATGCTTTTTCATGAAAATCGGCTAATACTGTCCCTAGAAATACCACCTGTTTAGTCCAGCCAATGCTGACTTTCTGATACTTTTGAACAGGTAGCTTAGAGCTAATACAGAACTATTGACTTCTTCAAGATGCAAATAGAATTGTGTGTGCCCGTGTGTGTGTGTGTGTGTGTGTGTGTGTGTGTGTGTGTGTGTGTGTGTGTGTGTGTGTGTGTGTGTGTGTGTGTGTGTGTGTGTGTGTGTGTGTGTGTGTGTGTGTGTGTGTGTGTGTGTGTGTGTGTGTGTGTGTGTGTGTGTGTGTGAGTGTGTGTGCTCGCGCATGTAATCCAATTTTTTACCATTTCAGGTTAAGACATTTACATGCATTTTTAATTCCGGTTTTGATCCATTTAATGCAACGGTTTAATTTCCTTTAGTGTCATTCCATCTCACACGGCTTTGCTTTGTTGTTTTAAAACGGAGGCTAGAGTCACCAGGCTAATTATACGTGTCGGGTTTCAGCTGGAAAAGTCCATTTAGGGCGTAGTAAGAAATAGCGGTATGAGGGTGTGGTGGTCTCTTATGTGGTTGCCCTCAAGGTCCATTCTTTATTTATTTTTCTTAAATACATGGTGAGGGGTGCTTCTTGCTTCTAGTGTCTCTTTCTCTCCCTGAATGTGATTTCATAACCCTGATAGTTACCTATATAGAAGAATAGGAGATGCATTTTGAGTGTAGGGAGACTTGTTCATGCCTGTAGCATTCAATCAATGCAAGACTCATTTGTTCTATAGGAGATTAATTGGTTAAATCGCTGGAGATTAATTTGATTTACCTCAACAGAAGCATTGGCTCACCTAATCACCCTGGAATTTAATCTCACCTGTATAAGTCTCTACAAAACAAAATGTAATTTACTGTTTAAAAAAAAAATCTGAACACAATTAGAGTATCCTCCTCTAATTTAATGGCTTAGATAATTGCATTTAATTAAAATATTAAAACTAATGAGGTGTTTAAGACGCGTCCGACCGGTGGAGACCACAGGGAAGACCCAGAACACGGTGGAGGAACGCTTGGGGATCCTCCGGGAAGAGCTGGACGAAGTGGCTGAGGAGAGGGAAGTCTGGGCTTCTCTGCTTAGGCTGCCGCCCCCGTGACCCGACTTCGGATAAGCAGAAGAAGATGGATGGATGGATAATTAAAATTATGTAAAGAGTGTAAATTATAACTTGTGATTTAGTTGAAATTGTCAAAAATGTAGGCTTTTCCCTGAAAAAGGGCTCCAAATCGATCCTAATCGGACTTACAGCAGGTGTTGGCACTGAAGATGCAGAGTGTCAACTGAAATGGAAAAAAAACAAAACAATACATAATTTGAAAATGGATTTGCTACCCATTTGGAGAAATAAAAAGTTTGCACAAGTTTTCCATACCTGTCAAAGTAAAGCTAGACAAAAACCAACAATTTTAAAAATATATATCTACCAACTGAAAAACAAGTTAAAGTTTTGTGGATTTTTTTATTTTTATATTAAAAGTACTTTTGTACCTTTTTCCTGGCAAAAGTACTTCTAATTTGCCCCAATTTTAATTGGATTTAGGTTTCGGCTCTGGCTTATTGGTAAGATATTGATTAAGTTAATAAACTAGGATGTGATCAGGGGTGCACGATTATGGCGAAAATCATAATCACCATTATCAAATAATGAATCATGATTATTCATTAAGTGTACAGGTGTGGGGAGGCGTGGGGACATGTGAACTTGACGTTATCATGTAATTTGTAAAATAAGCCAATGACACGGCTAAATAAACGTTACGCATTATTTTAAATATAAATCTTTGTGTTTGTGTTCAGTTTTAGTATTAACTTTTCAGCTTTTTGTAACTACATGATGACTTAATCTCTATTCATCCATTTTAACAGGGTTTTTTCAGGACAATAAAAAAAATTTCCACATTCTGCGGGTAGTCCGTGAATTTATGGACACCACCGCTTGACCTCATTCTCTGGGCTCCGAGAAGTGTTAGCACACGACAAAAAAGTGCACAGCTGCCAACATTTGGAATTCATTAGATCAAACAGAATGCGTTATATTCACCTTTTATTTGATCCCAACTTGGGTTGCAAAGGGGTGGAAAGTTTCCAGTAAATTTCTGGAAACTTTCCGGGTATTTACCACGGGAAGTTAAGCTCGGGAAGTTTGGACATTTTGACCATTTTTTGATTATTCAAAGTTGGACACCGTCCATCTTATTCTGTAGAATAAGATGAGAAGCTTGTAAAACACTAATGCAATGCCACACACAGATATAAATAGTCAGCTAAAATATTTTACTGATGAACAAATGAATAGAAATAGGCTAGATGAATAAATGAACACTCAATCAGCATGCTAAATCAAACTATAACCTACATTTTTGTATGACAACAGAATGGCTAGCAAAACAGAAGGCAGAGGAAACTACATGTTTTGATTTAGTATTTGCTAGTTGAACTTTACACAAAAAAGGTAAATTCAGATCGCTAACATTGTTAGCATAAATTAATGGGATTTAACATAGAGGAAATTAGCATCACGGCTAACGGATAAATATTTTCGGTTCATTGTCTGTGGTGGTACATAAACCTAGCTAGCTAGAGATATTGGCTCCAAAATCATTTAACAAGTACAGGAACAGCTAGCTAGCTTGAGTGGAAGTCTGCTGGAGTAGCCTACAGTCATACAGTAACAAGCAATTACACCTCTATTAAACTTAAATACCAATGATCAAATATATTTACCCCAGTAATATCATCAAAACTTACCTGACTGGATGAAGTCCTTGGGCTCAAGCTGTCAAAATGTTTTAGTATGACTTTGAAAAGATGCTGTCAAAGGTGAGCCACGTAAATAAGACCGCCCACAAAACAGCGCATCCTGAAGCGACTGTCAGAAAGCGACTTGAAGATGGTCTGTAAAACATAATCTATGCAACATTTTGACCAAGGAACCACCATTACATGTTATGTAGACCACAAGGAAAGGTTTTCAATTTAGATAAAAGTCATAGTATGAGCCCCTTTAATGCGCCTTATAATCCGGTGCGCCTTTTGTATGAAAAAAAAACCTGAACAGATCCGCTCATCGCAGTGCACTTTAATTTTCTGGTGTGCCGTATGGTCCAGAAAATACGGTATGCCACTCGTCCTCGTTATGGTCAGGGATAACCTGGGGTCCTTCCCAGCTGACTTCAGGCAGGAGGCGGGGATAACCTGGGGTCCTTCCCAGCTGACTTCAGGCAGGAGGCGGGCTTCACCCTGAACTGGTAGCCAGCCAATCACTAGGTGGTGGTACATAAAGACAAACAATCCTTTCTGTATAGATTCAGTTTGTGAATTAATAATCCAGTTGAAGACAAACATTATATTTTAGTGGGAATTATTATTATTATTTATTTTTATTATTAAATACTTTTTGATTTTTCTGGGCTCTGACTTTTTGAAGGGCTTCCTCATGTTGTCCAAAATGTTTCCTAATTCATGTCCTTGCGTTTGAGAAGCGTGGCATTCGGAGGCGTTTTCCTTCTTTTTGTATAAAGGAAGGAAATGTCTTCTCCATCTTATCATCTGATCCTAGATAACAGTCTTACATTTCCGCCTCTCTATATTTTTTTCCTAGAGGCTAATTAGATTGCTCTAACTTCCCCTGGCTTCTGCAAAAATTTGGCTTCGAATTAAATGCCAGTAATCACCTTTCTAGTGTCAAACAAGCCTTCCCTACTAAAGTAAACACCATATTCCCTCAAATAAGTTGTGGGCTGTGTCCAAAATAGACTTGGTGCCCCAATTATTAACATTTCCTGCTTCAAACAAATAAGCCCTACTTTATAAAACACAATACTTTCGCAAATAAACAGTGAGCTCAGTTCTTAGTAAAGACAATGCCCCGACCCTTGTATAATCACCAATGATCTTTTGAATGAAGGAATATAGCATTTTTTCTTTCTACTCAGGAAAACACTCCTACTTTACTAAATACCATATTTCTTCAAAATGTTCCTCTGAAGAGAACCTTTACTTGACTAAATATTGAATATCATTACATAGATAGTAGGATTGTCTCCAAGTATAAGCACAACTAAATAACCACATTTCACCAAATAAATAATAAGCTCCGTTTTAAATAGAAGCCATATACAAAGTATTCACATTTCCAGCTTCTAACAATTAAACTCTGCATTATTGAACACATATTTCCTCAAATAGATAGTGGACTATGTTAGAAGTAGACTCATATTTTCTCATATAGTGGTCTCCATTCCCTGATTAACCAGCTTTTCATGCAAAAACATTATTAACACATACACTGTATAGTATTTCCTCAAATAAATAATGGTCTCTGTTCGAAACAGACTCCACACCCCTATTAATCACTTTTCTAGCTTGGAAAAAGTGAGTTGCACTAAGTTGAGTAAACACAAAATTTCCTCAAATAAGATGTGGGCGCCTTTCAACATAGATGCCATGCCCCAAACAAGTGAGCCCTACCTGACTGAGACCGCAATATTTAAATCACGGTTTTGCGTGTACTATACGTAAGGCTGAAACGACGCGTCGACGTAGTCGACGTCATCGGTTACGTAAATACGTCGACGCCGTTTTTGTGCGTCGACGCGTCGCATATTTACGTCACACTACCGTCATGGCGAAGCGCAAAGCAGACGATCAAAGCAGACGATGCGAGCGGTGCGAGCGAGGGGGAAAAATCACGCCAAAAGTCGTCAAAAGTGTGGGAGTATTTCAATAAACGGCCTAATAATGTTGTTGTATGCACACTGTGTCGAGCGGAAATGGCCTATCATAGCAGCACAACGGCTATGAACGAACATTTGAAAAGAAAACCATCAACCATCAACTAGTCAATCGTCCGCGTGAGCATACGTTGTCATCATTACACAAAAACATGAATGTGTCATTTGTATCTGCTAGGGGTGTAACGGTACGTGTTTTGTATTGAACCGTTTCGGTACGGGGCTTTCGGTTCGGTACGGGGGTGTACCGAACGAGTTTCTAAGCTAAAGCTAACTTTAGCTGCTAAAGTGTTAACAAGCTGCTTTGCTCCTTCTGCCTCTGTCTCAGCACGCAGCATTGTCCCACCCACACAACCATCTGATTGGTACACACAAAGCATTATCAGCCAATCAGCAGTGCATATTCAGAGCGCATGTAGTCAGCGCTTCAGCGTCGAGCAGATAGGTGTTTAGCAGGTGAGCATCAGGCAGCGGACTCTCCCCAAATGATAATAAACACCTCCCAGTCAACTACTAGTAACATCACTATGAGCCCGTTGACCTTCTAGGAATATAAACTGGAGCTCAGCTCACTCGCAGTCCTGGCTTGAGGTGAAGGCTAATTACCTTTTAGTTCCAGCCACATCGACCCCTTCTGTTTGCTATTTTCAGCTGCTGGGAATATTGTAAACATGAAAAGAACCAGAGCATGTAGACATGCTAACCTTTCTTCATTACGACTGTTAGTCACTCACTGGAATGAGTAGAATTGGTTATTGTGTACTGTGTTGGACTGGATGTTTATTTTGCACATTTTAAAAGCAATACTTAATGTTTACAGTGCTCCAGAATATTTAGATTGGCACTTTTTTGTATTGGATGTTTATCTTTATTTTTGCACATTTTAGCAAATAAGCAATACTTTCACTTTTGTTGAAATGTTTACACTGTTGTTACAGAATATTTTGTTTTGCACTTTTTTGTATTGGATGTTTATCTTTATTTTTGCACATTTTAAAGCAAAATAAGCAATACTTTTACTTTTGAAATGCTTATACTATTGCAGAATATTAAGATTTGCACTGGATGTTGACTTTTATATTTGCACATTAAAAAGCAAATAAGCTACTTTTAATTTTGTTATATGTTAAAAGTTTTAAATTTTTACATTGTTACAGAATATTTAGTCATGTTGTTGTCAATGTTGACTGAGTGGCCATACTTCTTTTTTGATGTAAATAAAAGCCATGCCTTTTGAAAAAACTGGCCTACATTTACTTTTTCATCTTCATTTTGAATAAAAAAATAATCGGCAAAAGGAAAAATAATCTATAGATTAATCGAAAAAAATAATCTATAGATTAACCGATTAATCGAAAATAATAATCTATAGATTCATCGATAGAAAAATAATCGTTAGCTGCAGCCTTAACTATACGGGGCATGACGACGGAGACTCTTTGACACTCAGTTACTGCACATTCATGTGATCATGCTCCTACCTGTAGTGTTTTGCTCAGTTTTTAAACATGCAGGAGACATGTATTACTTTTTATAGACATTTTACAAGCACTTGTGCAGTGCATCGACATTGACACCATTTTTTTTACCCCTTAAGGTGCGCTAATTTCAGAGGCTGGACTTACTCCGGCTCAAGAAGCAAAAAATCCATACTTAAAGAATTTTTTTTCATTTAGGAATGTTTTATTCAGTGTTAATTTTTACAGCTGTTTTTAATTTAGTTTTAGTAATAGGCTTTTGAGGAAAATGTATTTTAGTTTTAGTCACATTTTAGTCATCTAAATTAATTTAGTTTTAATCCAATTGTAGTACAGTTTTAGTCAATGGAATTCCTCAACATTTTAGTCGACTACAAAACAGTACATTTTGGCAATTAAATACGAAGGTCCTGAGTTCAATCCCAGGCTCGGGATCTTTCTGTGTGGAGTTTGCATGTTCTCCCCGTGACTGCGTGGGTTCCCTCCAGGTATTCCGGCTTCCTCCCACCTCCAAAAACATGCACCTGGGGGATAGGTTGATTGGCAACACTAAATCGGCCCTAGTGTGTGAATGTGAGTGTGAATGTTATCTGTCTGTCTGTCTGTGTTGGTCCTGCGATGAGGTGGCGACTTGTCCGGAGTGTACCCCGCCTTCCGCCCGAATGCAGCTGTGATAGTCTCCAGCAACCCCCGCGACCCTGAAAGGGACAAGCGGTAGAAGATGGATGGATGGAAAATGTAAAGTATAGCGGACAACACATCTTTGAAGCTGTCTTGAAGCACTTTTGGTAATTATTATTGCAGAGCATCTCAGAAACTAAATCCACAAAAAGACCTGTCCTCCATGAATATATCAATAACAACATTGCACACTAAACCTTATTGTGTGTTATTGTTTTAACAGAAATTTAGCTTTTTTTTTTCAAATGTTGAATAATACATGACTTAAATGGTCACATGAAGAAAGAAACTAGTTTTATTTTAGATTGGCGGGCAAGCTCACCTATGGTTTACTACATTAGTAGTAAGCAGTTTTGCTTCTTCTCTACTGTCTTGATAATAACAGTAATTCAATACAGTATGAGTCATTTGGAAATATTACTTTAGGCCTACTTACTGTTGCGTAGAAGTCCTGATGATTAGCCTGCAGAAGACGCTTTAATTTGGTTGAATTTTTTACCATAGAAAATGACGCTACAGGGATAAAACGGGTCCGGTTGTCTATCAAAAGTATGTGTCCATATGTCTTCTCTATCTTCCAGGAGTAGAATATATATTGCAATGATGTATGTAAAAATACAGAATAGGAATGTAACAATATGAGAATTTCATACCACAGTTATTTTGACCGAAATTATCACGGTTATCATTATTATTGTGTATTGTGCTCAAAAAGCTTGTTAAACATAACTAAAATGAATAGACACACTGTTGGAAAAAAAACACTATTTTGCATTTTTTGTCTTTGTCTTAGTGTTTTATCTGTTTTAATAGCTAATATTTTATTGTTGTACTGTAAATATTTGTTTGTACAGTAGCACTAAGATTTATTTAAATGAAAAGTGCGTTACAAATACAATCTATTCTAATCATGTATCAGTTCTGGCGGGCGTTGTGTCTGTCCTACTCTGTTCAGCACCATAAAAACACCTCGTCTCTTTTCCTCTGAGGAAATATCATTTATCAAAATTCTGTGCTAAAAGAGCACAGTTTTTAGGTTCAATGTACACAACTGAATAGCTTAGTTACTTAGATTGGGGTATGTTGTTTTCAACGGAGAAAGACGTGAGTCTCTTGTTTTTATGTTAGCTTAAGCTAGCGAGTTGGTACCAGCAAGTCTTCCGTGGCTCGTGAGGTTATAAAAGTGCGGTTATCAATCTCGGTTTTTAGATTATTTTAATTTAAAAGGGTAATTCTAACCGTCAGGAGAGTTTTCGCCGTCATCATTATTATCGTTTATCGTTACATCCCTACAATATAGTCTTTTTTCCTGGTGAAAAATCCAAACACCGTGTTTTAGTAGTTGTAGTTCTGACTTGATCCCTTCTGTGATTTACCCCCGCCCCTCTCCTGCATACTACGGTGATTGCATAGATTCCTAACTTGTCCCACCCACTTAAAGATGAAATTAAATATGATTGGACTTTGTCTCGGTTAATTATGTTCGTCTCGCTTTTATTCGTCGACTAAATTGTCAATTCATTTCGTCATTGCTTTCGTCAGTGTGCATTTGTTTTGACTCGTTATCATCCTGAGTCAGGGGATAAAGGTCCTTGATGATAACTTTAAGACGAAAGCTTTTAGTCAACAAAATTAACACTGGTTTTAATTATATATATTCTATGTGAAATAAACAAACGTCATAAAAAAAATACTGAAGGACACCAAAACACATATATTGAATTTGTTTTAATAGGTCCTTAAATCCTCTACTATCTGTAAAATTATAAAATGATGCAGCCGAATAAACGATATGTCTAATATTGTTTATTTCTAACCGTCCAAATTGTAGACGCACACACGTAGGACAGAGAATTCTCGTCTGTACATCGTTTGTCTGTGCAGCGCGAGCACCGATCCTCCAGCAGTGTTTGGAACTGGTCAGTTTGCACGTCCTTCTGATACAAGCTAAATAAAATGCTAAGTATTGCTCGCAAAACAGTAACAAGTACATGCATGTGAAATGTTTGCGGAAACCCGCGTTTTTAACATTAATTTTTGCGTCAAAATATCACTTCCCTGTTTTTTAATGAAATATAAAAAAAAACTGTCCAAACAAATTTTGTTGAACGCTTGCCTCAGCCGCAGGTACTCGCTGTTGCTCTTGCCTAAACGACGCATTGAGTTGCAGGACGGGGAGACGATCAGGAGCAACGAAACAAGCTTGCTGGTTAGGTAACCATCTAGCTCGCTTACTTGTTGTCGCCTCTATTCGCTTTCCGAGCCACAACGTTGAGGGCTGTCTACTGTATTTTCCGAACTATAAAGCGCACCCACTAAATTTTAGAAGAAAAAATATTTTTACCATATATGGACATTTAATCAAATTGTAATCTCGATTTCGATTTTGGCTTCTCACGATCATTACATTTAATAATCGAAAAACTATGGGCTGCGCAATGTGCATTAGGGCTGCACGATTAATCGACATCGAATTTATATCGAGATTTTAATTAATGCAATTTTGTAACCAAAAATGGCTGAGATTTTTTTATTTTCTCCACCTCAACCCGCAATTGCACTGGAAAAAAAATAATACAAGTTTTTTTTGCTTGCTCTTAATGAGCAAATAAATCTGCCAATGGAACAAGTCAAAATATGTTTTTGAAATAAGACATTAAAAGTGATCTTGAAATTAGCAATTAAAACGTATTATTAGCTATACTTACGAGTATTGTGAAATTTTGTGTCACTAAACTCCACAGTGAAGTTACTGTAAAACTAAGCACACAAAGAAAAGTATTGGGCTGAACAGAAAATAGCAATGCAACCATGCAGGATAAAGGTTGGCGCTTGTGTCACTAGCTTAATGTTAACATTTAATGGACGGTCCCATTAACAGGCTAATGGAAATTAGTATCACAATTGTTTTAAATGAGTACAAATGTTTAACAAACAAGATTTTGATTGCACAAAACTCACATCAAACACTGGAGATGAATACTGACCGCTAACTTTGTACTAATAGGCCAGTCTGCTACTGCACTGCTCAAACCTCATAATCTTTTTTTTTTTTTAATAACATACTTATTTGTTTGTGTGTAAAATGATTTCCAGGAGAAGGCAGCACATACATCACCTGGAAGGTGAAGTGTTATCACAAAATTGTCAAAAAAAGAAGAACAATTAAACGGAAAAAATGCTCGTTTAGCTTGACTTAACAAAACGTTTTCTCAAATAAATGGTGGGCTACGCTCTAAATAACACCATGTCTCAGTTAAACGACACTACTATGTTGCTACCTGTCATATTGTGAGCTCTATTATGAGCTCCCAAAGTTTTAAAGGGAATCCATATGGTTTCACTTAATTGAGACTGTGTATTTTCCCGGTCTTTCAAGCGAGACCACAGTACTGGCAGCTAAAAGGAAGAAAGGCGGTGGGGGTGGGGAGGTTGTGGTTTACTGAAGGGGGCGGGGGGTATTTAATTCATATGATTCTTTCTTGTCACTGTATGTATCGTCTGTAAGAGTTGCCGTAGCAACAGCTGCCTGACTGAACTGCCATATCAAATCCCCCCCCCCCTTTTTTTTCCCCCCTGACGTGCACAGGCCTGATTTTGGGTGGGGAGTGTTCAGGTATGTGCAATACTTCTTGCTCAGCGCCCAGAGTAGTCAAGGGAACAATGAGTCTCAAAAAGAGATTTTCCTTTAAGAGGAGCTGGAACTTTAACACCGTAAGTACACTACATCTTTTAGCGAGCAAGCTATGTACCTAGCCAGCTATTCTATGCTCCACTAGTTGTGGAACACTGTAAAAACTATGCTAAAGTAATACAGCTAGCTTTAATGAAAAATACATGTCTTGACAAGCCTAAAGGAAATACACTAATACCTACTTAAACGCTTATCAAAGATCCTCCATGTGACAAAAATGCTCTGCTCTCCTTTTTTTTTTACAGTAAAAACACTGGTCAAAGATCCTCTATACAGGAACACTGTTGTTTTAAGGACATACTGCTTGTCAAAAAATCTTCTTTGTGACGGGGATGCTCTGCTGAGGTTTTTTTTATCAGTAAAAACGCTAGTCAAAGATCCTCTGTACAGTATGACCGGTCTTTAAAACATCAGGGACTAGAGAATCTTTGACAATAATTTTTGCTAGTCAAAGATTGTCTATAGGACAACAACAGAAGTGCTTTGTCCCATTTGGCCGTGGTTTGCTTCCTGATGTGGTGGTGGTGGGGGCTTCCACTTGCTTCTTCTCACTTTTATTGGGGGGGGGGGGGGGTCAAAGATCCACTATTTGTTGCCACCCACAGTGGTGCTTCAGGAGTCATCAATTGGCAGAAGCAGTAAAAAAACTGTCTGTGTGTGGTCTAAAAATGCCACCTGCCTCATATAGATTTTGAATTAAATTTATTTAAAAAAAATTAATTTGAATACATTTGCTCCACCCCAAATACTGTTGAATTGGAGAAGTGGCGTTCAGAGAAATTCCTTATGCCAAATAACAGGAAAATTAGGTCTGCCTTTGATGAAAGATTTTCATAATCAATTCTGATTTGTTAGATTTTACACAGAGTTGGCGATCTGTCTAAATTATGGTATTGCGTTGTTTTTATTATGGGGAACCTGCGATACTAAACCAACTTTTCTTACCTATTGGTACCTGTGTTTGTGTATTTGTACTCTGCATATGTCCCAAAAGTTTTAAATCAAACCAAGGAGGCATGACAGAGATACTTATAAAATAATCTTGCCTTCCCTCATACTTCTTTCAAGCGAGCCGTTTGGAATTTTTCCATCGGTGACATCAGCAGATATCTCCATATATGGTATAGTTTTACCCGAAGAGCTTTGCACAAGTCCGCCATTGTAATCAATAATTTCCTTCTTTTTCTCTATCCTCTTGTGGAGCAGACTGGCTCATACATGCACATTCATCATCAATCATTTGTAATACAAAGTTCTAATTTATATCTGTCAGTAGACTCCATATGGAAGCGCTAATAACTATACTGAGGAAAATACGCAGTGGCACGTAATTAAGACCGCCCACAAATTGGCGCATCCTGAAGAGATGGTCAGAAAGCAGCTAGAAGATTGTCTGTAAAACATAATTTATGCTAAATTTTGACAAAAGAACCACCATTACAGTGTTTTAAATGTAGAAACAAAATGACCTATTTATGATCAAAGCTCATGGCGATGCATTCCAACATATACATTGTGATTATAAGTAGTAGTGCTACACAATTTTGGATTTTGGATTACTATTTCAATGTATTCGTAAAATCTACTAAAGACAACATGGAGTAGGTGGTACTGACATCATCATGTCATAGGTAATGAAATTAAATTTAATTAAATCTAATTAAAAGGCTAAAACATACATTAAAAGAAAAATCTTGTTTTTATTTATTAGTATCAACATTTTAAATTTTTCTCGTTATTTTATTTTATACCCCCTTCCTTTACTTTTCCATTTTTTCCATTATTTTTGTGTTTATTTAATTTCTACAATGTGCCACGGCGCCATAAAAAAGCCACATTCCACAAATGGCCCTTGGGCCACACCACTGGTTCACATATTTCGCCAAGAAGGCAAAACTTTGTCGTTAAGCTTGGTCTTCTTAGCACTTATTGTAGTGGTAAAGGTTGGTTCACACTTCTGGACACTTTCAAATATGTCGCTTTGCATGGCAGTGGTTGTGGACACTCTCTGGGATTGTGGAGATGTATCTTCGCTCATGTTGTAAATTATTTTACGGCTTGTATTCGATTACCGGATAAATGCACTACACACAACATACTCCTCTCTTTCACTTTCAATGCCTACCTCTACTACATTTTACTTATTTTAAATGTAGCAACAGAGTCGAAAATTGGCTCCACAGATCCCCTCTGCTACATCTTTGGCAAAGTATGAGGTGTGTTGAATTATGATGCATATCGCCACATTGGTACCGCAAAATACTAGCTCAATTGAATACAATGAAGCATGGAACTCAAAACACTCGAACCGCAAAACAGCCACGCCTACTGATATTAAATAAGAATCAATTTAATCTGCCTTTGGCCCCCTCAAAAAAACCACAATTTTTACCTTGCTTTTACAACTTGCTTTTTAAAAAGAAAAGTAAACTTTTAGAAAAGAAGTATTGTATGAATACCACAGTTATTGTGATCAAAATGATCATTGTTATCATGAGTTTAATTAATACAAATGTATAAAAGCCGGACCGCATGGAGTGCTAGAAACTTTAAATATGCGGACATAGTTTCCACGCGGCCGCCGCAATAGAGCGCACATGAGAGCGATGGTGTGGGGTGCCATGATCTGTGTGACACGGGACAGTTGAGTTATACTGTTGTACTTGTATTAATGCACACATGTTACAAGTAAACTAAGGATATGGCAAGCACAATTGTTTTGTTTATTTCAGCTTTTTTTCCTGAAATACGCATTGAGGCTATAAAGTGTATTTAATTCTATCCCTCGATTAATCAAACAAACTAATTGATAGATTACTCGATTACTAAAATGATGATAACTACAGCCTAATATTTCTTTATTGTTAGTTAGCACATGCCAAAAAATATATAGAGCTGAATTTAAAAGGTGATTGCGCTTCAAAAACTGAAAAATCGATAAATACCAAGATGGTGGTGCTTCAAGGCAGCAGCTTCTTGCGAGCGCTCCTGGAAGTGTAGTCCGATTTGGCAAAAACACCCGTCAATTCAGTCAATTTCATGGCTGGCTCACAGCGTGTTCACTCCGTGATCACTTACGACCGACTTACGATTCTGGATGTGGAGAGATCGGGCCATTTTGGGCTGAAAGATGCGTGTATGGTGGACCTACTCGCTAGCTTGGGAATTCTTCGCGAGCTACATCCAGCAGTGGCCTTTGAAGCAGCGGCGTCCACTACCAGCGGAGACCGTCATCGAAAGAGACGTAAGCGGTGCGCTCGGAAGCAGAAGCGGGGGTGTCGGGCGGGGCTAACAACAAAGCTAAAGGCGTTGTTGTTAGCGGGGCTAACGAAAAAGCTAAATACTAATCCACAAAGAAGCGCTAATAAGGAGTCTGTTAAACTAGAACTAGCCAGCGCCAGGCTGGATAATCCCTGCACACATAGCAATTCTCTTAGAATAATATACAACTCACATAAAGTTTTTTCTGCATCAGAGGTGGACATGCATTTTACTGAGGTGGCAAACAATCTAAAAATTCCTGTCATATCAATTCCTAGATATGGTCGAAATTATTTAAAGTGCACTACGCATAATAAACGTAACATTATTAATATTGCTACTACGGATACTTTCAACAAAAACTCCTCAAAACAGCCCACTACCTATAATATGGGCTTTTTAAACATAAGGTCATTGTCTTCCAAAACGTTATTAGTTAATGAAGTCATTAGAGACAACAATCTTGATGTCGTTGGTCTAGCCAAGACCTGGCTCAAACCAGACAAATTTTTTGCGCTGGGTGAGGCGTCTCCTCCTGGCCATACGGGAACGCATATTGCCCGTCCCATTAAAAGGGGTGGGGGTGTTGCACTAATATACAACAAAAACTTTAGCCTTACCTCGGACCTAAATAATAAATATAACTCGTTTGAGGTGCTTACTGTGAGGTTTGTCACACCGCTGCCTCTGCACCTGGCTGTCATCTACCGCCCCCCAGGGCCCTATTCGGACTTTATCAATGAATTTTCAGAGTTCGTTGCTGATCTAGTGACGCAAGCCGACAATATAATCATAATGGGAGACTTTAACATCCATATGAATACCCCATCGGACCCTCCATGCGTGGCGCTCCAGACTATAATTGATAGCTGTGGTCTTACACAAATAATAAATGAACCCACGCATCGCAACGGTAATACGATAGATCTATAATAATAATAATAATAATACCTGCGATTTATATAGCGCTTTTCTAAGTACCCAAAGTCGCTTTACATGTTAAAAACCCGTCATTTATTCACACCTGGTGGTGGTAAGCTACTAGATCTAGTGCTTGTCAGGGGTGTCACCACCTCCAAAGTTACGATACTCCCGTACACTAAAGTAATGTCCGATCATTACCTTATAAAATTCGAAGTTCTGACTCATTGTCAACAAACTAATAATAATAATAATAATAACTACTATAGCAGCCGCAACATTAATGCTGCCACAACGACGACTCTTACTGACCTACTGCCTTCGGTAATGGCACCATTCCCAAATTATGTGGGCTCTATGGATAACCTCACTAACAGCTTTAACGACGCCCTGCGCGACACCATTGATAGTGTAGCACCGCTAAAGCTAAAAAGGGCCCCTAAAAGGCGCACCCCATGGTTTACAGAAGAAACTAAAGCCCAGAAATTATCATGTAGAAAGCTGGAACGCAAATGGCGTGCGACTAAACTTGAGGTTTTCCATCAAGCATGGAGTGATAGTTTAATAACTTATAAACGCATGCTTACCTCAGCTAAAGCTAAATATTACTCAAATCTCATCCACCTCAACAAAAATGATCCTAAATTTTTGTTTAGTACAGTAGCATCGCTAACCCAACAAGGGACTCCTCCCAGTAGCTCCACCCACTCAGCAGATGACTTTATGAATTTCTTTAATAAGAAAATTGAAGTCATTAGAAAAGAGATTAAAGACAATGCATCACAGCTACAACTGGGTTCTATTAACACAGATACGACTATATATACGACGGACACTGCCCTCCAAAATAGTTTCTCCCTCTTTGATTAAATAACATTGGAGGAATTGTTAAAATGTGTAAATGGGACAAAACAAACAACATGTTTACTTGACCCAATTCCTGGGAAACTTATCAAGGAGCTTTTTGTTTTATTAGGTCCATCAGTGTTAAACTTATCACTTTCCTCTGGTACTGTTCCCCTAGCATTCAAAAAAGCGGTTATTCATCCTCTACTCAAAAGACCTAACCTCGATCCTGACCTCATGGTGAACTACCGGCCGGTGTCCCACCTTCCGTTTATCTCGAAAATCCTCGAAAAAATCGTCGCACAGCAGCTAAATGAACACTTAGCGTCTAACAATCTCTGTGAACCTTTTCAATCCGGTTTCAGGGCAAATCACTCTACGGAGACAGCCCTCGCAAAAATGACTAATGATCTATTGCTAACGATGGATTCTGATGCGTCATCTATGTTACTGCTTCTTGATCTTAGCGCCGCTTTCGATACTGTTGATCATAATATTTTATTAGAGCGTATCAAAACGCGCATTGGGATGTCAGACTTAGCCTTGTCTTGGTTTAACTCTTATCTTACTGACAGGATGCAGTGTGTCTCCCATAACAATGTGACCTCGGACTATGTTAAGGTAACGTGCGGAGTTCCCCAGGGTTCGGTTCTTGGCCCTGCACTCTTTAGTATTTACATGCTGCCGCTAGGTGACATCATACGCAAATATGGTGTTAGCTTTCACTGTTATGCTGATGACACTCAACTCTACATACCCCTAAAGCTGACCAACACGCCGGATTGTAGTCAGCTGGAGACGTGTCTTAATGAAATTAAACAATGTATGTCCGCTAACTTTTTGCAACTCAACGCTAAGAAAACGGAAATGCTGATTATCGGTCCTGCTCAACACCGACATCTATTTAATAATACCACCTTAACATTTGACAACCAAACAATTAAACAAGGCGACTCGGTAAAGAATCTAGGTATTATCTTTGACCCAACTCTCTCGTTTGAGTCACACATTAAGAGTGTTACTAAAACGGCCTTCTTTCATCTCCGTAATATCGCTAAAATTCGTTCAATTTTGTCCACAAACGATGCTGAGATCATTATCCATGCGTTCGTTACATCTCGTCTCGATTACTGTAACGTTTTATTTTCGGGCCTCCCTATGTCTAGCATTAAAATATTACAGATGGTACAAAATGCGGCTGCTAGACTCTTGACAAAAACAAGAAAGTTTGATCATATTACGCCTATACTGGCTCACTTGCACTGGCTTCCTGTGCACCTAAGATGCGACTTTAAGGTTTTACTACTTATGTATAAAATACTACACGGTCAAGCTCCTGCCTATCTTACCGATTGTATTGTACCATATGTCCCGGCAAGAAATCTGCGTTCAAAGAACTCCGGCTTATTAGTGATTCCCAGAGCCCAAAAAAAGTCTGCGGGCTATAGAGCGTTTTCTATTCGGGCTCCAATACTATGGAATGCCCTCCCGGTAAAAGTTAGAGATGCTACCTCAGTAGAAGCATTTAAGTCTCATCTTAAAACTCGTTTGTATACTCTAGCCTTTAAATAGACTCCCTTTTTAGACCAGTTGATCTGCCGTTTCTTTTCTTTTCTTTTCTTTTCTACTCTGCTCCGGGGTGGACCGCTAGCCTGTTCATCGGATGGGGACATCTCTACACTGCTGACCCGTCTCCACTCGGGATGGTTCCTGCTGGCCCCACCATGGACTGGACTTTCGCTGATGTGTTGGACTTTCACAATATTATGTCAGACCCACTCGACATCCATTGCTTTCGGTCTCCCCTGGGGGGGGGGGGGGGTTACCCACATATGCGGTCCTCTCCAAGGTTTCTCATAGTCATTCACATTGACGTCCCACTGGGGTGAGTTTTCCTTGCCCGTATGTGGGCTCTGTACCGAGGATGTCGTTGTGGCTTGTACAGCCCTTTGAGACACTTGTGATTTAGGGCTATATAAATAAACATTGATTGATTGATTTATTGATAAATAGTCATACAGTACAGTAGCACTAAGCAAGACAGCACTTAAGAAAAGAGAGTGTTACATTTCCTGAATGAGTTGAGCATTTTCATCTTTGAATGGTTTGAACCTGTTGAAAAATGTGCGAGTAAATAACAGTCAAAAAGTAGCTAAATAATATTATTTGAATTTGAATTTAATTGCATTGGGCAGCACGGTGGAAGAGGGGTTAGTGCCTCTGCCTCACAATACGAAGGTCCTGAGCAGTCCTGGGTTCAATACCGGGCTCTGGATCTTTCTGTGTGGAGTTTGCATGTTCTCCCCGTGACTGCGTGGGTTCCCTCCGGGTACTCCGGCTTCCTCCCACCTCTAAAGACATGCACCTGGGGATAGGTTGATTGGCAACACTAAAATTGGCCCTAGTGTGTGAATGTGAGTGTGAATGTTGTCTGTCTATCTGTGTTGGCCCTGCGATGAGGTGGCGACTTGTCCAGGATGTACCCCGCCTACCGCCCGAATGTAGCTGAGATAGGCTCCAGCGACCCTCTGTAACCCCAAAAAAGGGACAAGCGGTAGAAAATGGATGGATGGATGTATTGCAATGCATTCAAACAATTATCGGCTTTATAGAAAATGCTTTAATTTTTTATTGTTTTATCGTAAGATTTGTGTACATGAGGTTCGTAATAATAGGTAATATTTCTAATATATATGTATATGTGTAAATATAAATTCAGCTTGAAATATTTTTAGGCATGTCTCTTACAACAAAGATGACTACTTTACTCCAAAATATTTATTCTCAAGGTAACTGCTTATTAGGCTGTTACGAAAATAATAATTCTATTAAACTTTAGTCCATTTTAAAGCAAGGACAGGAAAAGTGTTGAACCATTTTTTAAGGTAAACAAAGGGCGTCAAAATAGCAGCAATAAAAACACAACAACATTCAAGCTAACTAGCTTTTGAAAGAAAATTGTATTTTGTGGTGATAACGATGATGTGTTTGGAAAGATGCACACAAGTATGTGGATAAAAGTTTAGCTGGATGACTGTGGTTAAAATTATAGTTAGACCTATTTTTAAAACAACTTTGTCTTTCTGTTAGATAGCTTGCTAACAAGCTCATTTTCACATCCTCCAGATGTCCAACATGACTCCACTTAAAACGATCACACATGACAGACATGAAGAGCAAAGTCCACTTTCCGAATTTAGCAAGTTATTTGTGTCTTTGACGTGTTAAGTTCATTATTTCACTCCCAGCTTCCTGGCGGTCAAATTACACTGACAATTTTTGTTGGCAATGTCCACCTTACTAGTTACTGTAATTTTGAACACAAGTTGTTCACAATATTTCATTTTTCATGGGAAAAATGAGGTGTGTAATAGGACGCATTGAAAGTGAGTTTACAGCATTCTTTTACATTTTGATGTTTCGGGGCCACCGGAAGCGTTCCCAGCAACATCACCTGTTTTACAGGTGCCATCATGATGGGATTAGCTCCACTCCTTCCTATTGTGAAGATTTTTCATCTTATGATAGCCTTTTTTTCAAAAAATAGAGTTGTTTTACGTCACTGTGTGTGTTTGCTGTGACGCTATATAGTTAGGGTTTTGAGGTTTGGGGTTGTTTTTAGCCTCCAAAGGGACTCACACATGGTCCAGTCTGGATCTTTGGGTGTTGACCTCCACCCAGAGATGGGGGTTGTAAAAGAGGCTTGCAACAGCCAATTATAGTTTAGTCATGGTTATGATGTTAGTTTATTTCAAACATAAATACAATTACCGTGTGAAACATCACATGTTTCCAGTTTCTCATTACAACATTTCCGAAAAGGAGTAGGAACAAGCACAGCACCTTTTCGTTCCATAACAATTTCTAACACATGTGTGTACTCTTTTCTTTAACACAACAGTGCATATATAAGTAAATGAGTAAGCAAATAAATAGATAAGTAAGTAATAAATATTAATTTAATAAATTAACAAAAAATAAAGTTGTCATAAATAGTTACGTTTTGATTTATGTAATAAATTAAACAGAATATATCATTTTACTATGAGGTTTAATGTGTTTATCAGGATTCTTCTTCCTTGTACTTTTTAAGAACTTTGAGTTTGAACAGTTTCTTACTGGATCATATTAATACTTTGTTTGATTTCTTGTCTTCATCCATTCCATAATTTAGTTCCACATACTGATATGTTAAAGGTATTAAGGGGCTGCTTGCAACATTTACACAGATACCTATTGGGTGCCAACTTTCCAATGTATTTTAAACAGTGAACCCCGCCCTCTTAAGGCTTCTCGCACATAATGACGTAATTAAGTAGGTACGTAACACATGCACGCTCATTATTTTTAGGTGTCGTTAGTTAATAATAACAATTTGGATAGCTAGCAGTAGGTGTCATTGAATGTATATTCTATCCTAACAACAACATGACTGCCAATTGTTCATTGCTCCTCTTGTACTATTTTTGTATGTGTGCTGTAAACACCAATCATTTTATTCAGGCCGGTAAAACATGTTATTACATAAACTTTGTAATTGTGAAAAATATAGACAAGTGTCAAACAAATGTTCTGTTAAACCACTAATGGTAACATAACCTAGCCAGTGGTGTTCTTTTTATATTTTTTGCTTTAAGATGTTACTGTGAGGAAATTGCAAACAGCACCTTTAAGTGTTGTACGTGCATACAAATGTTCTAAGTTTAATTTAATGTATTTATTAGTACATTTTTTTGTAGGTAATATTTATCCTCTTTTTCTCCTCTTTTGTTGAAAATAATCATACATTTTTGGGTAGAAGGTCAAAGTTTGCTTTGTGCATATTTGTAGCTGTTTGAAAATGCACAAAATCATTGAATTTCAATATTTTTGATTCAATAAATAAAGGGTTTGAATGTTCTCGATTTGAGACACTTGTGATTTAGGGCTATATAAATAAACATTGATTGATTGATTGATCGATAGCCAACTGTGTATTATTCTGACTGACCTTTTTTATAACACGATTAGGGGATGAATTGTACTTTGGTAGTTATTTCCCCAGATTTCTACACAGCAACTCGGATATTGTAACACTATCGAGCAGTAGAGAATATACAGTGAACATCCATCCATCCATTTTCTATCGCTTGTCCCTAACGGGGTCACGGTGGGTGCTGGAGCCTATCTCAGCTGCACATATTTAGCTTTATTCATTATTGACATATTTCTTGCCCACTTTGTTGTATATTTTTATATGAGAAGGCAAAATTGTTTTACAAATATCGCCGCTGTGCCTCTGTGGTTTGATTCCAAAGTTTCTGGACTTATGCAGATCCCAAATAAGCAAAAACAGGTCAGGAGGTGAGAAAAGTTGGTTTTGCATAATAGGTCCCCTTTAAAGGTAAAAAATTAAATAAAACATACATTTAATGTTGAATATCCCATGTACTGATGTTTGCAATATAGCAAATTACATGAACATGCATTGCCCTTTCTGGGACATTAGCCCCATCAAGGTGGCCACCATGTAGGCTCGTCATTTAGGGAGCTGCTACAATGCGCTGACCTATCCAGTCTTTTACTTGTATATCTATCCTTTTAGATATTTTGACATGTCTGTGCCCCACTCACTGTTGCTATTAGCAAGTGAAAGAACATCATTAAAGTCCTTGATAATTCTGTGCCTTGATGAGTCCTCGTCAACAAAAGGGAGCGGGGGGTTAGTCCTCCAAACGCCCTCCACCCTTAGGGAGGTGTGAACAGCCACCCCCTATATCATTCCTCATACAAATGAACACGGTACTTTGCTTCAGGCTGTAAAGGATGCCTGGAGACACATTGCTAGCTTCTTCTTGTCTAAGCCCTGGAGTAGGTCATGAGGGCAGCCTCTCACTCATGTCTCTCTTTATTCTCTTTCAGTCAGCCACTTCCTCCGATGGCGGTAAGTAACAATTTACTACAATCCTTCTTAAATCCACTGTTATTTAGCCAGTACTTGCTAACTACTATTTTCTTTCCTGTAAGTGCGCTAACTGGCTAGTTTTGCAATGTTCTACTAACACCTTTTGTCCTCTCAATGCGTCTACAAGCTCTTAAGTGGCCATCTGCTGCCACCATCACAGGTACTGCACAAACCCAAAAGATAGTTTGCATTAGCCTCCGTAGCATTAGCCTGTTCTTCCAACAAAATCCAATGTAGCTATATACACCCTATCTTCCCCCAAATAAAATTGGTCTAGTAGTCTTAGATTGCTGATTTTTTTTTGAGAATGTCACTAATGCAGCAGATGCTTTATTTAGTTAAAAAACAAGTTAGTAGTGATTCCCGTGCGCGGCCACCACTGCTGCTCACTGCTCCCCTCACCTCCCAGGGGGTGAACAAGGGGATGGGTCAAATGCAGGACACATTTCACAACACCTAGTGTGTGTGTGACTATCATTGGTACTTTAACTTTAACTTAACTTAGTTAAAGAAAAACTTTTTAGAGTCATTAAAGTCAATCATCCTCACAAAATGAACCATGACTAAATGTATTCTTCATTTTTAAGATAACTTTTTAAAGCAGTTTTGCCATACAGTTTTGCCATACTAAGTTATGAATGATAAGTAGAGGTGTAACAGTGTATGAATAATTAGTATTCCGATTTTTTGTGACAGGACCTTTAGTTTGGTACAAAGGATACGGAATTCCAACGCAGTACACATTAATTAGTAAGGGACAAAAAGTGTTTCTTGCGTCATGTTTACTCTGTAATTAACTACAAGTGGCAGCTAAAGGCGACACATTCGCTGCAGGAGCAGAGTTTAAGGCATACACGGCACCTCCACAAGCTGGGGAGCGTGTATTAAAGTGGCCATGAAAAGACAAAGCACGGAAGAGTCCAGAGGACCACTTCTACAAGCATGCAGCCTAGCAGGAGTCATGATTAGTGATAGTGCTAAAATGACAGCACATGAAGCCCTCTTCCGTCGTTTGGTAACACATTGCTCTCCCAGTGAAATATGTAAATCAGGGGTATCTAATGTGCGGCCCAGTAGCCATTTGTGACATGTTTTCGATAGCCGGCTGCACACTGGAACTGTAATTGTTGCACTTCACCCAATATGGAACAAATATTAAAAATACGATAATTATTCACAGTAGGGATGTGCGATCAATCCGCCACCAATCAGTATCAACCAATTTTCATGAAAGTACGTGATCGCCATTACAGATTAATGCCTTCCAATGGCGATTCTAAACATTGGTATGTGTTATGTCTACGGATGTTCTCATTCATCCAGGTCATTGTTTTCTCAGGGCATTCAATTGATCGCAACTGAACTGTTCAATTCGTCTTAGAAGACGTCTCGCCTCTCATCCAAGTAGACTTCATAGGATCATGCTCGTAAACCAAAAATTGTGGTCAGTTAAAGTACTAAGAGCTAAGTCTGTTTGTGTAGCAAAGTACATCAGATCACCGCCATATTTCCCCAAAATCTTTCTTGAAAAAAGTTAAATGTAGTTTAATATAATATTTAGCTTTTTATTTAGCTTAATGAATAAAACTAACATAAAAATAACAATGACATGATTATAACATGGAGCCCAGCTGTGAGCATTGACTGTAGTTTACTTAGCATAGCATAGAGTTGGGTCGGCAACCTAAAATATTCAAAGAGCCATAAAATACAAAAAACAAATGTGTCAGGAGCAGGCGCCACAAAAAATTCAAAGCCCTATATAAATAAGTCTGAAAGCAACACATGATGTAAGTGTCTATATGAGCTATATTACACTGTAAGCTCTCATATGTGAGGCGTGTGCTGTATTTGGATTTGATGTTATTCATGTTTGAAAATATCTGCTTGCAAATGTATTTGTTTTGTTTGCAACAGTCACATAAATGTGTGTCGCAGGCTGATGCAAATCTTTGTTGACAGAAATGTTGAAATTTTATATTTATTCTACACATTTTTACAACATTGTAAAAACTGTCTTTCTGTGGCAGCATCGGAGAAAGTTATACATGTAAACTAGGGGTGCCAAAACTTTTTCAGCAGGTGTGCTACTTATCAAATGATGAAGTTGATGTGATCTTCTGCACCCGCAAAATAGCTAAACCCAAAGCCAATGGCCACATAACAGCCCAATCCAGATCCCTTAAAAATACTCCAGTGATAATTTCAATTTAGAATTAGATCAGTGGGTCTGGTCCCCTGTGCTCGCGAGCAACCTGGTCGATGTTTCTTGGGATCGCTTCAAAACAGCGTTCCTAAAGATACTAAATGACATGGCTCCCGTGAAAACAGTCAGGATCAAAGCTCTGAAGCATGGATGAATCCGGACCTATTAGCTGCCATAAAAGACAGAGACAGAAAATACTCAGAATACCAAAAGTGTAAAACAGAAGTAGATAAACAACCCAATAATAACAACCTCAAATCACTCCTTTCAACTCTCAAAAAGCAATGCAATAAATTAAGAAATAAGTCAACCAACCTGACTAAATCCTTAAAAAAAATTACATTAACGACAAAATAGAGGAAAACACAAATAAGCCACGTGAGCTCTGGAAAATTCTCAACAACCAGCTTCCCGGTTGCAGCCAAAAACTTAAAACCAGATTCACCAGCATCAAGGAGGGTGACTCCCTCATTACAGAAAAAATGGAGGTAGCAAGCAGACTTAACGCCTTTTTCACCAGCATAGCCGCAACTCTTGTCAACAAGCTGTCCCACCACTCTGGTCGATTTGGTGTAGAACACATTAAAGCTTTCTACAGAAAGCTAGGAGTATCCAACAATGATTTCAAATTAGAAATGGTCACAGCTGATGAAGTGCTTAAAAAATTGAGCGCGCTCCACCCAAACAATGCCACCGGCCTTGACAATATCCCCTCCAGATTTCTCAGGGACTCTGCCTCCATCATTGCCCCAAACATCACGCACATAATAAACCTCTCAATTTCACAAGGCCAAGTACCAAAAGATTTTAAGATAGCAAGAGTAACTCCCCTCTTTAAAAAAGGAAGCAAATTGGAACCTGGCAACTACCGACCTGTTTCTATTCCCAGTTCCATTTCGAAAGTAATGAAAAAAATTGTTTATGAACAGGTCGATAGTTACCTTGCCACTAATAAACTCATGTACAAATTCCAATCCGGCTTCAGAACTAACCACTCCATTGACATATGCCTTCTCTATCTGACCGAAAATGTCAACCAAGGTAATCAAAAAGGTCAACCAACGAACGAGATTTCTCTATAGAATCTCCTCTCTGGTCAACAAAAGCACCATGAGGATTCTAGCGGGAACTCTCGTTCAACCCTTTTTCAATTACGCATGCACCTCCTGGTACCCTAGCACCTCCAAAACCCTCAAATCTAAACTCCAAACATCCCAGAACAAGGTAGTCAGATTACTTCTAGACCTCCACCCCAGATCCCACCTCACTCCTACCCACTTCTCCAAAGTGGGCTGGCTCAGGGTGGAGGACAGAGTAAAACAACTTGCACTGAGCCTAGTCTATAAAATCCGCTACACCTCCCTGATACCGAAGTACATGTCAAACTACTTCCTTAACGTAAATGACCGCCATAACCACAACACCAGGGGGACCTTCACTAACCATGTTAAACCCAGATTCCGATCTAACAAAGGTTTTAACTCATTCTCTTTCTATGCCACATCATTGTGGAATGCGCTCCCAACAAGTATAAAAGAAAGGGCATCTCTATCCTCCTTCAAAACCGCAATAAAAGTACACCTCCAGGCAACTTCAACCCTAAACTAACACCCTCCCCGGATTGTTAATAATCAAATGTAAATAATCAAATGTAGATACTTTTTCTTATGCCTTCTGATCTCTCTCTCTCTCTCTCTCTCTCTCTCTCTCTCTCTCTCTCTCTCTCTCTCTCTCTCTCTCTCTCTCTCTCTCTCTCTCTCTCTCTCTCTCTCTCTCTCTCTCTCTCTCTCTCTCTCTCTCTCTGTCCACTACTTTCTGTACATATCCTACCAAGTCAGACCTACACTGTTTCAATATCCATTTCTCTGTTCTCAATTGTTGATGACTGATGATAACAACCAAACCTAACCCTCCCCACCCCCCCTCCACACCCTGGATTGTAAATAATGTACATTTCAATGTATATACCCTGATGATTATCTTGTGTGATGACTGTATTACGATGATAGTATATATCTGAATCATGAATCAATTTAAGTGGACCCCGACTTAAACATGTTGAAAAACGTATTCGGGTGTTACCATTTAGTGGTCAATTGTACGGAATATGTACTTCACTGTGCAACCTACTAATAAAAGTCTCAATCAATCAATCAATCAATCTACCTCATATATATACAAACGTTTGTATATATGAGGTAGATATATAAACACACACACACACACACACACACAAACACACACACACACACACACACACTCACAAGTTGGTGTATTACCTTATTCTGATGACTTGCATTGCTTGTAATCACAATCAGAAATACTTTATTAATCCCCGAGGGTAAATTAAAATTTTCAGCACAATCAGACAGGATTCACAGTAGTTGCTGATAAGCTCCACAACTTCCAATGTACATTGTGAGAGGGGAAAAAAGTCCTCCTCTCTTTGCAACACCACATGAAAGTGGTTATTAGTTTTTTATTTGTCCAGTTTTCATACTTATTTTTCTACCGTTTATAAGATAGATAGATAGATAGATAGATAGTACTTTATTGATTCCTTCAGGAGAGTTCCCTCAGGGAAAGACACATTGGCGTAACTCCTCAGCTGCCAGCTTGTATGCGATAGTTTGAGACTTTTATTTCGTTAGCACAGGCAGGTTGGAGCAGCACCTTTATTGTGAAAACAGGAACAGTGCGGTCCGTCTTTACACTTTTGACAGCTGGTAAGGAGAGCGAGTCTGTTGAAATAAAAAGTGATTTTCTGTCTTTTTTTCCCTTCATCATCGTGCAAAATCCTTGAGTGCCGTGGATGTGAACCAAGTAACGAAAGTGACGTCGTAGTGAAAATTGATGGTCAATAATTTTTAGGTGTACTTTTTTTTTTAAATGCCTCGTGATCGAGTGACACACCCTCACTAATCGACCGGTAGCTAGCGATCCATCTAATGGGCACCCATGTGTAAACAAACTGCTGCGTCACAGGCCACACAACTACGGTGCGTTCATAGACCGCCGAAATTAGTAGGACAAAATGGCGCTCGCAAATACTTCCATTAGTGAAGCATGAACACAAACATATTAAACAGTGGGCTTTATAACAATTAGGAAGGTTTTTGTCATGTATTTTTCCCCTATCATTTTTCATATCCATACATTTTTGAAAAAGCTCCAGGGAGCCACTAAGGTGGCGCTAAAGAAATATTGGCCATGGGTCGGCCAATATTGTACACTTGTTCATAAAATAAAAAATGTAGATTGTTAAAAATATATTCTGTATACCTTGACATTTGGTGCAGATGCCGCTTGGCCTTGGCTGGGTATCAGTCTAAAATATTTTCAAGGTTGGCAGGTCTGATACTGTTTTTACTCTAATTACTCTCACTGTTAAGTCAAGTTTATTTTATTCAAACAGCCCCAATTTAACAGAGGTTATAGGAAGGCACTTTACACACTTTACGCTGTTCTCGAACTAAGCTTGTTTAACATTAAAGAGAAACAACTGATCCATACGTCAGCAAGCACTTGGCGACAGAGGAAAGAAAAAACTATCTCCCAGCCACAGCTTTATGGGATCAATTTACCCGCATTCTTCCCATCCAAATTCTGTCCATGGCTTGCAATCCATAATTGCCTTCTTTTTTCTTTTTTTTTTAGATAATTGCGCTGTCTGTACTCCCTGTTTTGTCACAACTCTCAGTAGACGATTGTACTGTTTATGTTTTTCTCTGTTTGCTCAATTCTGACAGCTGAAAAACTGCAACCATTAAGCAGAGGAGGCAACCGTCCATTTCACAGACGATATATTTTGTTTTCAGTGTGAATGTTGTCTGTCTATCTGTGTTGGCCCTGCGATAAGGTGGCGAGGTGTCCAGGGTGTACCCCGCCTTCCGCCCGATTGTAGCTGAGATAGGCTCCAGCGCCCCCCGCGACCCCGAAGGGAATAAGCGGTAGAAAATGGATGGATAGATGCATTTAAAATTGATGAAGATCCAGGCCTCAATCCAGTTGAAATGAGGATTTTAACACTTAGCCTTCTAGCATTAAGACGACAACATTAAAATTATGTCCACCTAAAAGCAAACAATAATCACTGCATTACATTTATAAATAAACATGCTTTAATGAAGAAAACAATATTACTATCCAAGGTTTATTATTGATTATTTCTGTGTGGCGCATAGTCTTCATTTCAAAAGTGAGAGGGAAAGATTGTTAAGGAGCAAGATGAATGTCGTTGTGTATTTATAAGCAGGTACAGTAGGCTGCAATTTATGTTGTGTGCTAAATTACAAACTTAACAATAGAGTAAATAAACTGTTGTGGGTTTTTTCAACACTTCTCACACTATCTTAATTGAACCTGGCTGATAAATAAATGAATCTGCACCTACTGCTCTCAAAGCAAAGTCATAAACCGCTAGATCACAGCAGTTTTTTTAATTGGTTCTTATTTCATCCTAATGTTGACAGAGCATGAGGAGGTAACCCCTCTTTTAATTACACATAAAATGCCCTGAAATGTAATAATTGACATTTTCTAGGCTATTTGTTGTTCTCAAGAGTGTGTTATCTGTCCATGTTTGTTCCCGGGCAGTTCTGTACAATACATAAGACGAGTGGTGTATCCTGCACGTCATGGCCATTCAGCGGCAACACGGAAATATGAGCCACAATGTGTTAAAATAATGTAACGTTGTTCAGCTCAGAATTGCAGGCGAGTGATGTGCGATACCACTGATTTTTATTCCAATCCAATACAGAGTAAAATTCAGACTGGTATCAGCGATTCTGATCCAATACCAACACTTTGTGCAACTACGCCTAATTTGTCTAAGTATTGCATTTCAAGTGTTGCTGCTCTTTGGGAATCGTCTTTAAATGATATCAAGTCTCTGGGCAAAATAATGATGGCATTATTTTGCACTGAATGCATTGTAATATTTATATCTAACTCGGTATGTAGTGTCTCCAAATAGTAATATTTATACATACACACTTGCTGTTTTATTATGCTTGGTGACTAATTTCATTCCAGTATTTTTTCAATAAACAAATGACAGACTGAATGACTGCGCTACGTACTTACCAAGGCCGTAGAAAAGGCAGTTCCCACTTCCCACAAATCACGTTTCATTTGGACAAGATCTCAATGATTTAGTTACTTTACACTGTGTTGCTGTCAATGATATACGTTATCTCAAATAACTAAAGTATCAAAAGAAGTGATATTTTGATTTATTAATCAATATTAGAAGATAAAGATCTGGTATTGGCGGTATCAATATTTTAGTAATGACCCTCACATCACTATTGAAAGCCAGAAAAGTGCAGTGGACATAAAGAGCTGGTACAGGAAATGTGCACCCCGCGTTCGCTACGCTTCTGCATGTAAGCATGTACATACCATTATCTTGCCATTATTCACTGTGTTTGCACAATAACTTTAGTGATAATAAGCTAACATTCAGCAAAGTAACATTGAACACTTTTCATACAATATTTACAAACCTGAATCATCACAGCTGGTGGTGTTGTTTATCTCCCTCTGTACTTTTTGTTGAAACGTCACGTCCGGCTCATTAAATATGCAAGGCACAAAGTGGTGGTCAAGCAAGCGTCCGTTGTGAAAGCGTTCTGGGTGGCATTTTGCTTTTCTCACAGAAAAATGCCCTATTCTTGCATTGTTGTAGGTGGTTGGAATCTATTCAAAAATGGGGGGGACGGCGTGGCGAAGTTGGGAGAGTGGCCGTGCCAGCAATTGGAGGGTTGCTGGTTACTGGGGTTCAATCCCCACCTTCTACCATCCGAGTCACGTCCGTTGTGTCCTTGGGCAAGACACTTCACCCTTGCTCCTGATGGGTGCTGGTTAGCGCCTTGCATGGCAACTCCTGCCATCAGTGTGTGAATGTGTGTGTAATGGGTGAATGTGGAAATACTGTCAAAGCGCTTTGAGTACCTTGAAGGTAGAAAAGCGCTATACAAGTATAACCCATTTATAATTTATTTATTTAAAAGATAAAGGTTTCATTAGAGTTCCTCAAGAGGTAATGAAAAAGGGCAAAATATGTCAAGGTTTTACAAAACGACGACAAGAAAAGTGGCTCTCGAATAACACTGCAGTCCAAGGGAGCAGAGCTGAAGAACGCATGAGTTTGCAGTGATCACTTTGTTAAAGGTTTGTTTGATATACCAGGCCTCGATTTTGAACTTTTTATGGTCAAGGCAAGTGTTGTCTAAAGGACGGCTCATATTTTAGGGCACCAAGGCAAGTTGGAAGGGCACCATGGCAAACATTATTTTCTTTCTAGGCAGGAGCTCCAAAGCATGCATATACAGTATATGTATGAGTATGTATATATATATATATATATATATATATATATATATATATATATATATATATATATATATATATATATATATATATATATATATATGTACAAACCCCGTTTCCATATGAGTTGGGAAATTGTGTTAGATGTAAATATAAACAGAATACAATGATTTGCAAATCATTTT
>NC_084742.1:47702720-47765220 GCF_033978785.1 Entelurus aequoreus
AGCCAAACTCTGAAGGGCATCCTCTGTGTGAGTCATGAGGGCTGCATCATCAGCAAACAACATCTCCCTGATGAGAACTGTCCTGACCTTGGTCTTAGAACGCAGTCGCGCCAGGTTAAACAATCTCCCATCAGACCGGGTGTGCAGGTATACACCATCAGTGGAGGAGTCGAAGGCGTAAGACAGGAGCAGGGAAAAGAAAATCCCGAAAAGGGTTGGTGCAAGTACACAGCCCTGCTTGACACCACTGTTGATACAGAATGGTTCTGAGGATGATCCGTCATACAGGACTGTGCCCTTCATGTTCACATGGAAGGAGGTCACCATGCTGCCGAGCTTTGGGGGGCAGCCAATCTTCTCAAGGAGCTGGAATAGGCCTTCCCTGCTGACCAGATCGAAGGCCTTGGTGAGGTCTATGAACATCATGTAGAGTGGCTGGCCTTGCTCTCTACTCTTTTCCTGGAGCTGTCGAAGGGAAAAGATCATGTCAGTTGTCGACCTGCCTGCTCTGAAGCCACATTGGGATTCTGGATAGACACGATCCGCGAGTCTCTGCAGCCTGTTGAGGAGGATGCGTGCATACACTTTGCCGACAATGCTGAGAAGGGAGATCCCTCTGTAGTTGTTGCAGTCACTGCGGTCACCTTTGTTTTTATACAGTGTCACAATGGTGGCGTCACGCATGTCTTGTGGGACTGCACCTTCCTCCCAGCACATGCAGAGCAACTCATACAGAGGCTGAAGCAGGGCAGGTTTCCCGTGCTTGATGGCTTCAGGTGGGATGTTATCGCTACCTGGTGCTTTGTCGTTTGGGAGGGCATCAATGGCTTTGCTGAGCTCTTCCATAGTGGGCACTTCATCTAGCTCCTCCATGATGGGCAGATCCTTCGTACCACTAAGGGCAGCATTGGAAACTGATGTTTCACGGGAGTACAGTTCTGAGTAGTGTTCCACCCATCTGGTCATCTGTTCCTCCCGGTTAGTGATCTTCTCCCCTGACAGAGATTTCAGGGGGGCAATTCCTTTTACTGCAGGGCCAAGGGCCTTTTTGATGCCGTTGTACATGCCGCGTGTGTTTCCGGACTCGGCACAGCTCTGTATTTCCTTACACAGTTGTTGCCAATATTCATTGGCACACTGTCTAGCAACACGCTGGGTGGTGTTCCGAGCCCTTCTGAGTGCTGTGAGTGTCTGTTCATTTGGGCATTCCTTGTGTGCTAAGAAGGCTGCACGTTTAGCCTCTATTTCTGGTTTCATCCTTGGAAGGTGGGCTTTGAACCAATCCTGGCAGGGATGTTCTTTCTTGCCAAACGAGGACATGGCCGTGTTGTAAATTTTGTCCCTCATGGCATTCCACTTTCCTGTGGCGTCATGATCTGGCAGGTCCTGTAGGGCTTCATCCAGGTTGGTTACATATGCGTCCACCTTAAGGGGATCTGACATGTGTACTGTGTTGATCCGGGGGCGGCCTTTTGGTTTGGAGTGATGTAGCTTGCGTGGCTGGAGACGCACTTTGCTGCACACAAGGGCATGGTCAGTGTCACAGTCTGCACTATGGTAGCTTCTGGTGATGAGGACATTGTTTAAGGCAGAGCGCCTGGTGATGGCAAGGTCGAGTTGGTGCCAGCGTTGGGACCGCGGATGCCTCCACGACACTCTGTGTGATGGTTTACACTCGAAGAAGGTGTTTGTAATGCAGAGGTCATGGTAGGAGCACAGTTCCAGCAGCCTTTGACCATTCTCATTTACCTTCCCTGTGCCATGACGTCCAAGGCAGGAGGGCCATGACTTGTGATCTGCACCTACTCTGGCATTGAAGTCGCCAAGGAGGAATAAGGGCTCATCTTTTGGGAGGCCCTTTATCAGTTCATCAAGCTGCCCATAGAACTGGTCTTTTGTGTCTTCCGATGAGGTGAGAGTGGGAGCGTACACACTGAGGATGTTGACATGACCAGCAGCAGTGGCGAGGCGGATGGACAAAAGGCGCTCGGTGCCACCTGAGGGAGGCTCCACTGCAGCCAGGAGGGTGTTTTTGATGGCAAAGCCAACACCATGCTGGCGGGGCTCTTCGGGTTCTCTGCCCTTCCAGAAGAAGGTGTAGTTCTCCTCTCTGAGGGAGCCGCTGGAAGGGAGCCGGGTTTCTTGGAGGGCAGCTATGCTGACGTTGAGTCTGGTGAGCTCTCTGTCAATGATGGCTGTCTTTCTGGTGTCTTCCACCACTCTGAGGTCATCTGAGATGCCTGTGCGCATAGTGCGCACGTTCCAGCTACCAAATAGAAGAGCTGGAGTCTTCTTTTTAATTTTCTTATTGTTTGGTGCAAAGATTTACCGTCTGCTCATCGTGCCTTTACAGTACACTAAGCTCCAGGCACCCACTGAAGCAGGCAAACGTTGGCGGGCCGACACCCTACTGACCGGGGGCTGCCCGGTTTGAGGCGGGCAGTAGTCGTCCACTGGGACACTATGATCCCTCCCACCGTCGAAGCTGACCCGTGGCGCCCCATACTTACGCCAATCAGATGGGACTTATAACCCGTAAACTGCCAGCTTCCGTGTTGTGTCCTCACTCTTGCGAGCGAGGCTGGAGTGACCTCTCCAGTTTTTGTGACCTCCATGGCGCAAGCCTGGGCATAAGGTATGGGGACTTTGGGTTGCCCAGTCGTCAGAATCCCCCTCTTGGCTTGGCTGACGGGATCCAAAGGAATGCGGAGCATGACGTTTGGCACCAGCTTTGCTGCAGGAGTTGCCGGAAGGGTGTTGTCTTGCGAGCACCTATCCGCCTTCGGGGCTCCACTCCGGATTTGTAAGGTTTACTCCTTTACACTTGGCCGTTGAGTCCTATGTGGTCTTCCTCCGCCCTAGCCGTTGGCTGACTGGTGCAGCTCCTCCGCCTAGTGGTGCAGTGTACACACCACCCCCTCACGTGGTTTGGTCTGCCAGCTGAGGCAGTGTATATATATATATATATATGTATATATATATATATATATATATAGTAGGGCTGTGAATCTTTGGGTGTCCCACGATTCGATTCAATATCGGTTCTTGGGGTCACGATTCGATTCTAAATCGATTTTTGTTTTTCAATTCAACACAATTATCGTTTCAAAAACGATTTTTTTCCCGATTCAAAAGGATTCTCTATTCATTCAATACATAGGATTTCAGCAGGATCTACCCCAGTCTGCTGACATGCAAGCAGAGTAGTAGATTTTTGTAAAAAGCTTTTGTAATTGTAAAGGACAATTTTTTATCAACGGATTGCAGTAATGTAAATTTGTTTTAACTATTAAATGAACCAAAAATATGACTTATTTTATCTTTGTGAAAATATTGGACACAGTATGTTGTCAAGCTTATGAGATGCGATGCAAGTGTAAGCCACTGTGACACTATTGTTCTTTTATTTTTATAAATGTCTAATGATAATGTCAATGAGGGAATTTTAATCACTGCTATGTTGATATTGTAACTAATATTGATACTGTTGTTGATAATATTCATTTTTGTTTCACTACTTTTGGTTTGTTCTGTGTCGTGTTTGTGTCTCCTTTCAATTGCTCTGTTTAATGCAGTTCTGAGTGTTGCTGGGTCGGGTTTGGTTTTGGAATTGGATTGCATTGTTATGGTATTGCTGTGTATTGTTTTGTTGTATTGATTAATTTAAAAAAATTAAAAAAAAAGATTTTTTAAAAATGAGAATCGATTCTGAATCGCACAACGTGAGAATCGCGATTCAAATTCAAATCGATTTTTCCCACACCCCTAATATATATATATATATATATATATATATATATATATATATATATATATATATATATATATATATATATATATATATATATATATATATATATATATATATATATATATACATATATATACATACAGTATACCTTAAAAAGTAAACTTGGCTGTCCTCGTTGTCGGTTACACAAGTATATGATATACAAATAATCAGATGTCAATAAATTGAAATAGACTGTATCGTGTAGTGTATGACCTAATTTGTAGTAAACTTTAGTAAAGTTGTGTATCAACGAATATATAAAACGCCATGTAATTTTCATTCCATTATTGTTTACATCAGCGAATTATGTTACATTTTTTCCCAACAGCATGTAATTGTTTGTGTTTTCTTTCTTTTGATTCATTCCTTACTCTGCATTTTGAGAGCTGCCTGACCTAAATTCACCGAAATCCTGACGTCCTTCCAGAACCTGATGCAACTAGTGTATCTCTTGGAAAATCTCAGAACAACTTCGCTGTTCTCGTTGTCTGTTAACACACGTTTGACACACGCTTCCAAAAGAGCTGCACCCATGTTGTTTGTACCGATTAACGTTAATTATGCGATGTCGGTTGAAAATATAAGAAAAAAAGTCCTGTCGGGGTGTTTTTATTAATTTATTTTACTAAACAATTACGTTACAATTATCCATCCATCCATTTTCTACCGTTTGTCCCTTTCAGGGTCGCGGGGGGTGGGGGGTGGGGGGGGAGGTACTCGAGCCTATCTCAGCTGCATTCGGGCAGTAGGCGGGGTACACCCTAGACAAGTCGCCACCTCATCACAGTCCATTAACAAGTAACATTAACGGGGTCACGGCATGTTCTTGTCGTCGATGCTGGTCATTTCTTTAGGGCATTACAGCATGTGACAACGGCGGTCACGGCATGTGCCGTGGTTAAATTCAACCCTGATATACTTTTAACTTGTAGTATTTCTGATTTAAATATTATCTTTGTAGTGTATCCTGCTTTGGAGTTCTTAAAACCCACTTGCTACGATTGTTTCGTAAACAAACACTAACTCTATCCATCTTCCGCTTATCCGAAGTCGAGTCGCAGGGGCAGCAGCCTAAGCAGAGAAGCTTAGACTTCCTTCTCCCCAGCCACTTCATCCAGCACTAACTCGGCGAGTTCAAATATAAGAAAGCAAATGTGAGCTATAATTTATTGGAGTTCATTTATTTGCATGCAATGTGCAATGCTACATTTTTATTTATAGAATGTTTTTTTTCTTAAGACAGAAGTTTTAAGTTTACACTTTTTTTAATCTCAATGTTGAAGATTATTATTTATTTGCATGCAATAAACAGTGACATTTTTGTTTACAGAAGTATTTTATTCAAGCAGAAATATTGCCTCCCAGAGGAAGCTCTTAGTATAGTTCTTTGAAATTTATTGCATAAAAAGTACAATTTATATCTGGTCAAATTAGAATTTTGCTAAGAGGAAGATGCAGTGTATGCATTGTCATTTCAAACTACTAGTTTTTGATCAAAAAAATCTAGACTTGTTTTGAATATACTCCTGTTATTTGTATTAAGGTTTGTTAAAAAAGAAAAAGAAAATTTTTGTGAAAAAATTTAGAAATTTTGTTTTTACGCCATTTTGCCTATTACTTATCTGGTAATAAAAACTAATCAAAAAGTCCCAAATTTGACTTGTTGAAACATGCAAAGACCCTGGAGAGAGAGACAGAGAAGAAGGACAGAGGGTAGATAAAAAGAGAAAATAAGACATAAAAATTTAGCGACTGGGGCAGGGATGCGAGAACTGTGTTGCTATTTCCAACTGTAGTGGTTGATTCTAAGTGGAGCCAGTAGAAGCAGCTGTTGGATGGCAACAATGCGTCATATTACGCCACAGAGGGAAAGGAGGGTCGAAAGTAATAGGAACCCCTGTAGACGTCTTTGAATAGTACATTACAGATTAGTCAATAGCATGGAGCTTACCTGCTTATTTGGCTGAATATTGTCTTGTTTGTAAATTTAGAAGAGATTCTAAAATGATTTAAAGGGGACCTGTGATGATTTTGATCTACATTAAAACATTTCCTTGTGGTCTAGATAACAAGTATTGGATATGCTTTATTGTAAATTTTGCTCCATCACCAAAACACCATTTACAACCTACTTTCTGCGTATGTCTGCAGTATGTTCGTTTGTGGAAGTGTTCCCCGATTGCAAATGAAACCACACCCCACTCTCTCCATAAGTATCATAATGTATATTTTGAAAATGTACACTGTTTAAATATATATTGTAAAGTCGTCACTGCTATTTGAAATCGTCAGAACATTAGGTACTCCTGCACACTACCCAATTGATTCAGAGCTGAATAAAAAAAGCTGTTTTTAGCAGCATTTATGTCACCGCTTTTCCCACATCGGTGTTATGTGCATGTCACATCAGATAAAAATAATACTTTATCCTACTTTTTTTAGTTTTCTTTTAGCCAGAAGCAGATGAGGTGGACCTCCTCTCTGGCTGATAGTTATACTTAATGTCTAAATAAGTATGTCCACCTAGTAACGTCATTTGTAGGTCAAAAAGCAGAGGCAGAGGATATGACCAAAACGTCCAGGTTCTCTACTGGCAGTTGGATTCGGCCCACTAATAAATTGACTAACAAAGTTGATCGTAAAAAACGTTAACTTGGATAGCTATTGGTACATCTTTTTTGGAATAAGTGGTGATGCATTGTTCAGCAATAATAGTTTTTTCCCAATTGTGTTTTAGGTATTATATGCCCCGAACAGGACAAGCGGTAGAAAATGGATGGATGGATGGATAGATTATAATGATGTAACATTTCTGTCGCGTTGGCAGATTACAGCAGTGCTCAGCTGCAGGGATGCTGCAGCCACAGCAGCCTGACCAGTAATGGTAGCCTTCCGGGCAGCCATCGTAATCTTCCTGAACAACGTATAGCCAGCTGGGCTGCCTGCTTCGAGCGCCTCCTTCAGGATCCAGTGGGCGTACGCTATTTTTCGGTACGATCAACGCAATTTCTTGGCAACAGATTTTGACCGCTCCTCCACATTTTGCCAACATCACAGCCAATTGTTAATTTTCATAAACAGCGCCCACGTAAGTAATTATTTTTGTCTTTGCAGGAATTTCTCAAAAAAGAATTTAGTGAAGAAAATATATTGTTCTGGCAAGCCTGTGAATACTTCAGCCATGTTCCTGCAAGTGATAAAAAGCAGGTAAGTCCATCACCACTATCTTATTTGGCCAGATCCACAGTACAATTTATTGTATTCTTTATTAACCACAACACTATTGGGCACTTATTGGGGGTTTAACATCAAAAGAATGTGATTGGCTTGACAAAAATAGGCCCACCCTATAACTTGTTAGCACGACAACACCATTTATGTCCAGACCTGTCAGAATTAACAGAATGCAGAATGGGATTTAAAAAAAGGTAAAAACATAGTAAATGTAACTTTTTTTTAGCCCGCACAACACCGTTTCTGTCTAGATTTGCCACCTTTTAAGTAAAAATCAACGGAATGCCATTCAGACTTTTAAAAATAAGACCATCAGGTCTCCAAAAAATAATCACTTTCTTTAACCATCACCAAAACACCATTTATGTTCAGATTGTGTACATGTTGATTCAAAATGACCAGAATACAATTCAAACATTGAAAAAATATGCCCAATTAAAGAGGAAAAAAAGTCCACCTCTTATTTATCCAACACGCTATTGACTGTATGTCCAGATTTGGCAAATTCCACGTCATAATTAACAGATTGAGTTTTCAAAAATAAACCCATCCTAAGAAAAATAAAATATCCTCATCCAGCATGATAATGGCATTTATGTTTAGATCAGTCACATTTAGAGTGTAAATCACCAGATTTCAATTTGCCTGATCCAAAAAAAACCATCCTATCACAAAAATAGTTTTTTATCTTTCTTTAGCCAGCACACAATACAATTTATGTACGGGATCAGCACATTCTCTGCCAAATTAAACAAAATAAAATATGTATTTGTTATATCCAAGAACACACTGCAATTGATGCATATGATCGCATGCTACAATATGGTCAAAAATAAGCCCTTTCATGCACAAAATGTACTGTATTTCCCCCTGTTCTTTAGCCGACCTTCTAATGTATTTTTCCTACTCGGAACACATGTTGTTTGCTCGGTTGCTCTCTGGGTACACATTTTGTTGTAATTTGCCGATTTCAGTTTCAAGTTCAGTCAGTCAAAAAAATCAGGTTCCTATGCTGAGATTACATCGATTTTCTTTTCTCTATGCAAAACCCTCATAGTGTACTGCGAGGTGTACCCCCAAAAATATCTCATCACATGGAAGAGCATTATTTCCTGTGTAAACATTTCTAGTTCAGAGGTTTTACAGTCCAATAGTTGCAGTAAAAAAATGTGTTGTAATGCATCGATGGGTTCCAGATGCAATAGCACTCTCCTTCTCTCCCGAATTACCATCAATGACTCACGACGAAGGAAGCTAACAACCTTAATAGTCGACAAAAGTTGTGGTTGCAATGACTTGAAGTCACGTCACACGCTTAACCCTAGACTTTTAAAGCAGGGCTGTCCAAAGCATAGCCAAGTGATCATTTGCGGGCCATGGCTATTTTATTGGCCCGTGGGACATTATATAGAAATACAATTTCTAAACCAAAAAAAACAGCTAAATTTGTGGATTTTTTGAGGAATAATGTAAGGAGAAAAAGCTAAATTGTTGATACTAAGAACTACACATTGTATGAATGAGAACACATTGCTTTTTAAACATACAGTATATGATGGTTCTTCAATGGGCCATATTATGATTTTTTTAACATGCAACGGTGGTGCTTTGGTCAAAATCTTGCATAGATTTTGTTTTATAGACAATCTTCAAGCCGCTTTCTGACTGTCTCTTCAGAGTGCGCCGTTTTGTGTCCTCCTCCAGGCCAAGCCTCCTTTGACGGCGTCTACTCCAAGTCAGCTATGTTGTAGTTTTTAGCGCTTCCATAGCGAGTGTAATTTAGAACTATATTCTACTTTTAATGAGAAACGGCAAGAGCCGAGGATTTTAGCATGCATCTGCATGTACAAGCCTGTCTGCCCCACCCGAGGATAGAGAAAAATAAGGAACTTAGTAACTACAGCTTTGGATGAAAACTGAATAAAAATATCAAACTTGTGCAAAGCTCTTCAAATAAACTTTTACCATATATGGAGATATCCACTGACGTAACTAAGGCAAAATACGTAACTAAAGTTTCAAATTCCAAAAAACATTTTTTTTATAAATATCCCCGCTGTGCCTGCATGGTTAGTTTTCAAATTTTCAGGACTTGTGGGGATCCCGAATGCACAAAAACAAGTACCAGTAGGTAAGAACAGTTGGTTTTGCATAATTTTTTAAGCCTCTTTACAAAACATAACATATATGACAAATATCAAAGTGGCCCCCAAACGTATTCAGTGTTAGCAGGTCTACTTTAGCCAGCACACGAGGCCAGGTTTGGCAGATTATGGGTCAAAATCAGCAACAAGCAACATTCGATAAAAAAATAATTTCAGCCACAATTTACGAAACAAGGCTCACAAATTACAATACACTGTCTTTTCTTATTTCACCACCAAAAATTACCAAAATGCATTGCATTTTTTTCCATTCAGCTTTCCCAGCGAGCTGGAGAGATCTACAACAGCTTTCTGTCCAGCAAGGCCACCATGCCGGTCAACATCGACAGTCAAGCCCAGCTGGCCGACGACGTCCTTACGTCCCCACGGCCCGACATGTTCAAGACACAACAGCTACAGGTTAGTGACAAACCCATTTAGTCACCTTACAAAATTGTTTTTAAAAACATGTATTTTGAGATCCATCCATCATTTTCTACCGCTTGTCCCTCTCGGGTCGCGGGGGTGCGGACTCGGGCGGAAGACGTGTTACACCCTGGGCAAGTCGCCACCTCATTGCAGGTGTTTAGAGATATAAACACAAACTAACTCCCACTGACAATCATCAACATACAAACATAAGTACATCACTTTTTGTTTTACTTCTCTTGCCACTACAAAAGCACTGTTTTAGGTCAAAATCCACAAAATGTAATACTGATTTTACAAAAAAGCCCATGGACATGTTTTGTTCCCGCCATATTTGTCAAATTAAGACTACAATGACAAAGTTAAAAAACTTTAAAAAGTTAAAGTACCAATTATTGTCACACACACACTAAGTGTGGCGAAATTATTCTCTGCATTTGACCCATCACCCTTGATCACCCCCTGGGAGGTGAGGGTAGCAGTGGGCAGCGGTGGCCGCGCCCGGGAATAATGTTTGGTGATTTATTATACAGGTTACAGAACGTGAATGAAGTACTTCGGGCGGTTTTTGAATGCATTTTTAAAGTGATTTAAAGCCGGAATGGATTGCTCCCATTAGCTGCATTGCCAGCGATCAAGAAAGAGACGATTTTTACAAATTAGAATGCAAAAAAAAACCTTGTGTCTTCTTGTCTCTCATTAGGATTGTGAACAATAGGCAACATTCAGAAAAAAATTGCAGTTCCCCTTTTTGAAAAGAATTGCACCTAATATATACCACCAGTCTTTAAGGACCTGGTATTCATGTTTACCAAAATGTTTCTGTCTGAGAGATGGGATTTGAACAAAGTGTGAGGACTGCTTGAAAGGTTCATCTGGTTTTTAAAGTCAATTTAAAAGAATGTGGTGATCTACTGTATTAAAAGCTGCACCAAGATCCAGCGGCATCAAGGCTGAGTTTATTTATGTGCTGAGCTTATACGTCTTTTGCCAAGACATGGCTATTATTTTTTTGTAAATTCTGCACATTTTGTGCCAAACTCAACAGTTTACTATGCGACAAATATAAAACAATTCACTTTTCTTTTCAAGTGTTTTTCTCATCCTTTTTGTTTACTTTTTTTCTTTTCTTCTTCAGATTTTCAACCTGATGAAGTTTGACAGTTACTCCCGATTCCTTAAGTCCTCGCTGTATCAGGAGTGTATGCGCTCCGAGGTAGACGGCCTACCCTTGCCTGACCCATACCAGATCCCCTGCAGTCCTGCGCCGTCCAAACACAGTGCTAGCTCCGACCGCTCTACCCTTTCCACGCCAAAGAAGGTACTTTTAAAAAAAAAAGCAGACCACTCAATTAACTATTAGTTTGGTTATTTTATGAATGTGGTCTAACCTTGCAGGACGCCAGGAAACAGAGGTCAGGAAGATCACTTAACGAGGACAGCAGAGATGAAAGCATAGACAAAAAACGTGGCATCTTCTTCTCGTGGTCCCGCAACAGGAGCTTTGGGAAGGGTCCGAAAAAGAAGGATATTGGAGACATTAACCTCGGTGAGTATAACATACAACACAAGTTTTTTAGCCAGTACAATGATGATAGTTTCCCCAAATATTATGCAAATTTTGCATCAAAATTCAACAAAATGCAATGTCACTTTTGAAAGGCCCATCAGGACACCATTGTAGCCAAACTGATTGTGTCTTTATTTTGCCAGCACAATTATACAATTTTTTCCCTAAATTATTCACATTTGAGGTCAAGTTCAAGAAAATAACATTTGAATTGGAAAAATACCGAATAGGCAAACAGTATGGAAAAACATATTTCTATTTTATTTAGCCAGCAAATTGGCATTATTACTGTCGAAATTTAACATGTTTGAAAATCAACAGAAAGGCCAATCAGTACAAGATTTTTTTATTTCATATATCACAACAGCACTATTTTCTTTGTAATTCTGTAAAATTTAGGACAAAAACAACAAAATGATACTGAATAAGAAAACAACGGAGACAACAAACACCAGTTGTACTGCAACTGTGGTTTTTATTCCACTTTTTAGGCCTAAAGATACATTTTTCAGCTGCTTTGGTCAGCACAAAAGTACTCCTTTACTCAAGATTCTGAACACTGTTAATCAGAGTCAGCACAATGCAATCCAATATTTTTTAATAACCTATCAGCACCAGTTGTACAACAAAACAGATTTAACTTCTTTTGCCAGCACACAAATGCTAGTTTTCCAGATTGTGCACACTTTGCCTCAAAATTAAAAACAATTATATTATGAATTGAGAAAAAATTGTATCTTTTGTATCTCTGTAGTCAGCACTAATGCTACATTTTCCCAAATTGTAAACATTTTAGTTCAAAATCCACTAATTGTATGACATATTATTGTGTATATTTGTAGACTATTGGAGTAGTAACAGTCGCCGTGAGTCCCAGGGGTCGTTGACGTCCAGTACCAGCTTAGAGATGCCCACTTCCTGCTCTGCTGCCAAGATGGAGGTAAGATTCCACTGTCACCATGGCAACACAACCTACACGTTCTTCCTTCTTTGTCAACCCACTCATAAATCTTTTTTTTATAAAAAAATGTCCTCACCTTTACTCAGTCGGATTATCGTCACTCTGTCACGGCGTGGGAGCATTCATCCAAACATTGCAGTGTGACACTGCCCAACGGCTCATCCTCCTCTATCGTCCTCCGGTCTGGTGCCTCCATTAGGGACGTCCTACAAGTTCTGTGTCATGACATCAATGTCAACATCGCCGCCGTTGATCTTTTCCTGGCCGGAGGGGAAAAGGTAAGCTGATTACAGTAGTCTGTTCCAGGATGAAACTCAACGCCATTATGCTACGTGCTATTTACGTTAGCATATAATATACAAAATATATTTTACAATTTTAATAAAATATGTATTATATTTTGTATATTAAAATATTTTCTTATTTTAACTGCAGAAAATACGACATAATGAAATTGGATGTTATAATTTTTTTCCTGTAAAATCTTTTAATGTATTAGGGGAACAAGGATACACAACATTTCCAATACACAAAAATTATAATAACAATAATGATAATGATATTTCAGGCCTTTTTTAGCTTTAGTTTATTGAAATGACCAACATTTGTTTACTCAAAAGTAATTTTTAAACATTTAATTAAGCATATCTGGTCGAGCTATACCTGCTTCCTTTGCTGCTTTACATACTTAGAAGTTAGAACCATATAAAACATGAACAGCACCTTGTGAAAATAATTAATAAATTAATTAGATAAATCATTAATCTTCTTCGTAGGAATGGGCACCTTTACAATTTGAACCTACACAATGCCAATTCGCGGTTCCTTGGAATCGATACCGGTACTCAATGATAACAATTTTCGATAATGTTGTGTGTTTTTGTGGTACTAAATTGCATATTTTGAAAAGTGTCGCTCTACTTTTAATCTAACAGGTATGCTTATTTTTATTTTATTTTTTTTGCAATTTGTCGCGGGCCATTAAAAAATAAGCTGCAAATGGTCTCTGGGACCCACTTTGTTATGATTTCTGTATTTTTTGTCTTTAAAGCCTTTGGTATTGGACCAGGACTGCATGACCCTCAGCTCACGAGATTTAAGACTGGAGAAGAGGACCTTGTTTCGGTTTGAATAATCATTGGTACTTTCTGTGTAGGTATTATTACATTTATCTCATAACATGTTGTGCTGTATTTTTAGACTGGACCTGGTTCCCATTAACCGCTCTGTTGGTCTGAAAGCCAAACCCACCAAACCCGTGACAGAAGTCCTGCGTCCCGTGGTGTCCAAATATGGCCTACACCTCAGCGATCTGCTGGTGAAAATAGTAAGGAGCGGTTAGCAGGGTGGAGTATTATTAAAGGCTACAATTCAGTATTTTAAGTACTGTACTGTACTTTAAGTACTGAAAGAAGAAACATAAATGCTTAAAACATTTTGTTTTCTTTTATTAAGAACGGAGAGACCCAGCCTTTGGACTTGGGCGCCCCTATTTCTACTCTGGATGGCCTGAGAGTCGTGTTGGAGCGAGTCGACTCCGCTTCAGTCAAAGGTATGGAGCTAGATTGATCAAATACACACATTTGCTGAAATTATTTATACATCATTTATAGCAGATATATTATTTTTATTTGATATCCTCACACTCCAATACAAACTTTACCTCCTCTTTGCAGAGTATGCGTTTTAAAAGTATTGTAAAACAAAAAATATATAGTATATTAAACATTTTGATGCAGTCAATATGTTAGATTTAAGAACAAATGTAATGTATAATTCAATAATATTACCGCGATAAAGCTCTATCTGTATAAAGGCCTCTGTGTCTTCTCCAATACTGTGTCTCTATTGTTATACACTACATATTAGGTAATGTAAATGCTTGACCTTGAATAGCTTCTAGATATCTTTAAAAAATGTTTAAAAATACAATGCAAAAAATGTATGTTAAACATTCTATTTTTGTATAACATAATAAGTCATCGCCAGTTGACGGACCACTGTAGACCACTGCAGGAAAATGGTTATTCTTGCTTTATGTACAGTGGGGAAAATAAGTTTTTGATAAAATCCTCTTGAATTTATTAAATTTAAAGCATATAGTGAAGATAAAGACTTTCAGTTGTCATATTCACAGCTAAATAGAAGGTTTTTTAGTTTTTACCATGAATTTGAACACTGCCGAAGTCTCACATCTTTTGGAAGACTGTTCAAAATTTTAGGAGTATAAAACTGAAATGCAGCCTAACCCATGTTAAATCCCGACCTTCTAAACCTGAAATGGTTCGTATTGCCTTAAAATGTCAGAGATGTACTTTGATGCTAGACCATTAAGAGACTCGTACACAGGTAGAGCTATCTTAAATTATATTCTCTGAAAAACAGGAAGACCAGTGACAAGCTCACTTTACTAATATGGTCTTATTTCCTGTATTTTCGAGTATCAGCATTCTGGATGTCCTGCAGCTAGCTGCTTTACAGCTCGTTTAGAGAGCCCAGTGAGAAGGCCAATCAGTAGTCTAGCCTGCTGTAGACAAAGGCATTGATTTGTCTATCTAAAGTCGGTTCAGACACTATTCCTTTGATTTTGGCAATGTGTTTTAGGTACGGTCGTAAAAAGCTACTGATGTTATTGACTTAGAATTATTGACAAAGAGCTCAATTTTTATCTCATGTGACCCATCACATTCTCCCAAGCCTTGTCTGAGTCATTCATTTGACTGTCAAACTTCAGACGGGCCTGAACACGTGTCTTCTTGAGCAGGTGGACCCTGTGGGAACGCCACAATCTCATTCCATTACAGCAAAGTGTGTTCCCAACTCTCTTTGGATCATTAACCAGCTCTTCTCTTGTTATACTGGGCTGGTCCCTTACCTTTCTCACAATCATCTTTACCCTACCAGATCAATCTTTAACTTTTCTTTTGTCTTGCCTGTAGTGGTCTTTTATCCATTTAACAAATTGAGATTTAGAATACTTTCTTACAGGGACTTGTTTGTGAGCCCCAGTCTGTGGGGGTCAGAATGATTGCTGATTCATGATAGGGGATCACAAATGTATTTACCTCAGTCAAATAAAAATTAATTTAGAACTTTTATTTAATGTTATTTATTTACCTATAATTTACTTTTTTTTTCTACATTTTGTCTCTCTCAAATAAAAAATTTTCATATCTTTGTAAGTGGATAAACTAACGCAATTAACATGGGAGCCAATATTTATTTACCCCACTGTATTCAATAAATGCATTTAGACAAATAGTGGCCATTTTCTAATAAAGCTACTACTATTAACTACCATTTGATTGAAATTACATTGTTGAGATTTGTCCTCCAAAACAGACAGCAAATCCAAGCTGCTGAAAAGCCAAGCACCTACGAGGAGTCTTTCCGCAACGGTAAGACACATATGATTTACCTTTACGTTGGATTGTTGGCTGTATTATTAACAATATTGATACTATTAACAATAAAGCTAATGCATAATAGTTTCTTTTTCACCCTAACGCATACTAACAATCGCACTCATGCATTAGCTCCCCTTTGACAGAGTGAATTGTTATTTATTTTCGCTGCATCTGCAGGGAGATGAGAGCCCAAAGGACTTTTCAATGAGAGCACGAAGTGATGCAGACTCTGCATTCCTCGGGGAGAAGAGAAAACAGAAAAAGATAAATATAGACGAAGCTGAAGGTAAACTTCTTATCTTGTACTTCTTAGCTCTGCTTTTGCTTTATTCTGAGAACTCTTAAAGAGCTGCTGCTGCTTTTGCTGCATGGAAATTATATTTTTTTTTAAAAACCTCACACAACTGATCCAATTTGTCCACTTTCCAAAAACTGTTGTATAAATATATATTCATATTTTTCACACTTCAAACAAGTCAGTCTTTTAGAACTACTTCTGCATGAAAATATACGTATGGTTTTGATTATATTTTCTAACCCTTTCCATAACACTACTTCTAATACGTAAAATAGTACATTACCTAATATAGGATTTAGTGAGTGTTTGTTTATGATTATTGTTATTAGGTATATCGATAATGACTTCCTTACAGATATCGAATATGCTGACATTGCCCAACGCATGCATGCAGCAGTTCTTCAGTTAAACTAATGTCAGGTGACTCGAGTGATAACATTAAGAAATTAGTATTTCATGTAAACCAGGGGTCTCAAACTCAATTTACCTGGGGGCCACTGGATGCAGAAACTGGGTGAGGCTGGGCCGCAAGAAAAGATTTCTTAAAAAAATCCAACATGCACTTTTTAATGAATTCACCTTCTTTGAATGGCTATCCCGCCCTAGCAACATACTTGCCAACCCTCCCGATTTTTCCGGGAGACTCTCAAATTTCAGTGCCCCACCCGACAATCTCCCGGGGCAACCATTCCCCCGAATTTCTCCCGATTTTCACCGGGACAATAATATTAAGGGCGTGCCGTGATAGCACTGCCTTTAACGTCCTCTACAACCTGTCGTCGCGTCCGCTTTTTTACCATACAAACAGCGTGCCGGCCCAGTCACATGTTGTATCAGGCTTCTGCAGACACACGTAATTGACTGCAAGACATACTTGATCAACAGCCATACAGGTCACACTTAAGGTGTCTGTATAAACAACTTTATCACTGTTAAAAATATGCGCCACACTGTGAACCCACACTAAACAAGAATGACAAACACATTTCGGGAGAGAACATCCACACCGTAAGACAACATAAACACAACAGAAGAAATACCCAGAACACCTTGCGGGGGGGGCACGGGGGGGTTGATGTGTGGGGGCGCAGTCTCAAAACAAGTCATACCATCGTCAACAAATGTTAGACATTTCAAAGTTTAGCGTGTTTATGTCGTTATACTTATAAATGATAATGATAAATGGGTTATACTTGTAGAGCGCTTTTCTACCTTCAAGGTACTCAAAGCGCTTTGACAGTATTTCCACATTCACCCATTCACACACACATTCACACACTGATGGCGGGAGCTGCCATGCAAGGCGCTAACCAGCAACCATCAGGAGCAAGGGTGAAGTGTCTTGCCCAAGGACACAACAGATGTGACTAGGATGGTAGAAGGTGGGGATTGAACCCCAGTAACCAGCAACCCTCCGATTGCTGGCACGGCCACTCTACCAACTTCGCCACGCCGTCCGTACTTCACTGATAATGTTTTTTCTTCAGGCGTCACACAGCTATTTTGTGCCGTGACGAGATGTAAAAGAAAAACTTTCTCAGACGCTGTGAGATAGACATGTATTTTCTTGATTTTACTTTCACCTTGCTCATCCCTGTTGTCTTTTATCTCCATTTTAACTGGGTGTAGCTGAGTAGTTTTTTCAATAACGCCTGCTGCCTCTTATTTATTTTTTTTACTCTGAGTGACTGAGGTGCACTATTAGATTATTGAAGGAAGACCCTCGCACCCCTCACACATTACACTCATATTGCAAATTGTATATTTATAATATAAAGGACAAACTGATTAATAATTTTGGTGTACGGATATTATCGGACATCCCATATTATCATTTAAGCCTCCAGATGGCTCACTAATTAGAAGCAACATTGATTTTCACATAACTCATCTTCAAGGTCTTCTGTCCCAAAATGCTGTGAAAAATTGCTGTGAAAATATGCATTCATATTTGTTTGCATTTTCAAAAAACATCAAAAATAATATTCTAAAACTACTAAACCCTGAAATTGTTTTAAATATCACATAGTAATTATATTATTATTGTTTATATCCCTTTAAACACCAGCATGTTTGCATTACCGTAATTTTGTTCCATCTCATGTGTCAAAAGTTCCTTGAATCCTTGAATCCTTGAATAACACCCTTGTGGTAAGCAGTACAAACAATTAAATGTTGCTGCATGTGTTGAATGGGTACAAGTAGTGCCATCTGGTGTAAAAATAAATATAAATCAGAACAGAAAGCAACTGTATTAATTTGTTAAGATAAATGTGGGTTAAGAAATTGCATTGTCAATGGGAAATTTTGGGGCACAAAGAAAGAATTTGTCTCTTTTTGGCTAATTTGAGTGACAAATAACATTGTAAAACATTTTAAATAATTTCACCAATATTCATTAAACACAGTCAAACTGGTTTAAAATGTAAAAAATGAATAGCTCAAAATTTTCTAAAAAACCTTTTATGGAGTAAATAGTTTGGAAAATTAAAGCACATTTTCTTTGTAGAATTCTTCGAGCTGTTGAGCCGGGCGCAGAGCACCCGAGCTAACGACCAACGAGGACTACTCACAAAAGAAGACTTGGTGCTTCCCGATTTCCTTCGCCTGGTACCCCTCCCAACATCCACCCCAACCCGAGGCCCCGGCTCCCGCTCAGAGAGCCTGGACTCCCACCTCGGCTCCAACGGACACTCTGCGCCAAGGCGGTGCCTGATGCCCCCCGTGGCCCGCCACTCGCCGTTTGGCACCCACCTCTCCCCCATCCAACGGCCCCCTATTCAGGACGCTCGGCCCAGTCTTTGTACCGTGGAGGAGGACAACCATGCCGACTTGACCCTTATGGGGGAGGGAGACATTAACAGCCCTAACAGCACCCTGCTGCCTCCGTCCCCGTCGCCCATGCCATCCCTGGAAGGCAGCTTGCCTGAGGCTAACTTCACACCGCCGCCGCTGCCCTGCACCCAGTCGCATGGCGCAAAGTTGACTTCAGGTATTTCTTAATCGTAAAACACCAAACCTCTTTCCGTGATTCATCCCTTGCGCACTTTAATTACACTCCTCGATGCATGTCAGTTTTTTAATTTGATTTGTTGATTAAAATCTATATCACCATCATCTTGTAAATATAATTATTTGTGATTGGTTGGTTGGTTGGTTTGTTGGCACCACCACTACAAAAAATAAATGTAGAACACAATCTTAGCATTTTCTGTTATAACATTAAAATTATACGCCGTCCAGCAGTGTGCAAGTAACCACACTGCGGTGAAAGGGCCCTCCACTACTCCTTAGTAAAAAGATAGATAGATAGATAGATAGATAGTACTTTATTGATTCCTTCAGGAGAGTTCCCTCAGGAAAATTAAAAAAGGCACTGTTATTAATAAATATGCAACAAAAACATCAAAAAAATGTGTTTAGTATATGAATTATCTCTTGTAACTGGAACTTTGACACTACACTGCTGTGGGATGCCATGAGACTCTTCTTTGGCAAGAAGGAGTTTCACAAAAAAACCAAACAAAGTTTGCATTTTGTTTGATGTTATGTTGTAAATTGTAAGCTGTGTGCCAAACTCGGTTGTGGTATGCAATTCTAACACCCTTTGGCAAGAATATGGTTTTTTACTCATTAAGAGGGAAAGAAAATTTACGTTTAAAATATTAATAATCACAAGTACACAACATTGTATGGTCAACAGCATGCACACACACAGAGCTGTAAAACAGCACTCTACTTTTCCTTTGCATATTCTAGCATTGTTATGAATAAATATACAACAAAAGGCTTAAATAAATGTGTTTAGTTAATCAAGTCTCTGTTAAAAACAGTAGATTTGACACCACACATTGCTGTTGGACAACATTACACGTTTCCTTGGCAAGAAGCATTGTTACAAATAAACATGAAACCAAAAATTTGCATTTGCGATATTATTTTTTTATTGTTATAGTAAATTTGACACTGCAGTGTGGTGACGAGCTTGATCAAACAAACAGACAAACACACATAGTCCTCTGGGATGGCATTACAATCCTCCTAGAATTAAGTATTGTTATGAATAAACATAAAAAAAGGAGTTGACCAATTTGTGTTTGGTAGATTCATTTTTTGTTGTTGTAAATAGTCACCAGATAAGTCCCAAACACACTGCTGTAGGACAATATTCCACTCTTTGGCAAGAGGCATTGTTAGAAATAAGCATACAACAAAAACGTCACAATGCCAATTAATTTTACTCTCTCTCCCATAGCTTGGTCACACTGGTGTGGGACGGTATTCGACTGCTCCTTAGCAACATGAAGTTGACAAATGTCTGTTATCACAGTGCTTCTTGCCGTTGAAGGTTGCTTTGTTCCACAGCCTGGTCACTCACATTGCCGTGGGACAGATTTCCACTCTACCAAGTACAAAGTGTTGCAACTCCTTTTACTTGTCTGTTGTCAGTGAGTGTGTTGGATTGGATAACCGAGTTAGGGATTTGGTGATTGATTGTAAGGGTGACTTAGCAGATAAGTAATAAAAGTTTCAATAGGATACAACACATATTTGTCTTTTTGAAACCCACCTAAAATATTTCATCCATGTGTAGCAGTGTAGTTTTTCATCCAATGTCTTCATGTTGTTGCAGCATGTACTTCTTTTAGGCTCTGCTGTGAATAGTAATACGGTGGCTTTTGGTGCAGCTGCTTGCTGGTTTTGATAAGGTTGTTTGTGAAATTTGCTGGGTTTCTTGGTGCTATTGCAAAAAGGTGTTATTGGTGGAGGTTTTGGCTTGCTATGTGGTAAGAAGAAATGCCAAGAATGTTTTTTTTTGTTGGCATGCTGAATGTAGAATATGGCATGTAGAATATTTCAGGTGTTTTATTTTGTTTGGTGCTTATTAACATGACACACAACAACACCGCAAAATGTGCTCAGAGATGCTATTACTGGACAGAAACAAAAAAATTGTAAGTGCTAGGTAAAATAACAGCAAAATATATCATGTTTTAGCTATGAGGCAAGTACTCTAGAGTTGACCTAATAAAGGACAGACATCTATGTTTGATTATATTCTAATACAATTATATTAATATGTATTACAATTTTTAGAGTATATTAATTTATGGGGGAAAAAAGGATTCAAATAAACACTCCTACACAGACCTCTCAAATAACAGTAACAATAAAAACAAATATTGGACATAAATATGTATTTAGAATTTTTTTTTAAGACATGTGCAAACCCCGTTTCCATATGAGTTGGGAAATTGTGTTAGATGTAAATATAAACGGAATACAATGATTTGCAAATCATTTGTATTATTTATTATATGTTGCAGCCATGAAATTCTAAGTTAATTATTATTTGCAAAAAAATATATAGTTTATGAGTTTGAACATCAAATATCTTGTCTTTGTAGTGCATTCAATTGAATATGGGTTGAAAATAATTTGGAAATCATTGTATTCCGTTTATATTTACATCTAACACAATTTCCCAACTCATATGGAAACGGGGTTTGTACTTTTGTTCCTTTTATCAAAATACAGTGTAGTTGCACATCCATCCATCCATCCATTTTCTACCGCTTGTCCCTCTCGGGTTCGCAGGGGGACTGGAGCCTATTCCAGCTGGACTCAGCAGGAAAGGCAGGGTACGCCCTGGACCTCATCGCAATTTAAAGTTAGTTAAAGTTAAAGTTCCAATGACAGTCACACACACACTGGGTGTGGTAAAATTTGTCCTCTGCTTATGACCCATGCATGTTCACCCCCTGGAAGGTGGGGAGAGCAGTTAGCAGCAGCGTGCGCCACGCTCTTGGATCATTTTGGTGATTCAACCCCCAATTCCAACCCTTGATGCTGAGTGGCAAAGGGAGGCAATGGGTCGCATTTTTTGTAGTCTTTGGTATGACTCGGCCAAGGTTTGAACTCACAGGGCGGACACGCTAACCACAATGCCACTGAGCTGGTAGACAAATGTACCCAAAATTACACAGTAAATTACACAGTAAATGTAGAATAGAATATAAAATTTTATTAACACAATTAAAAAACAGAACAGACTAAATATGGCTAATTAATTATCGCAATAATCTCAATAATTTGACATCACATATGTATATGTGTGTGTATATATATATATAATTAGTTATATATATATATATATATATATATATATATATATATAACTATATATATAACTATATATATATATATATATATAACTATATATATATATATAACTATATATATATGTATATATATATATAACTATATATATATAACTATATATATATATATATATATATAGTTATATATATAGTTATATATATATATATAACTATATATATATATAGTTATATATATAGTTATATATATAACTATATATATATATATAGTTATATATATAGTTATATATATAACTATATATATATATAGTTATATATATATATATATATATATATAGTTATATATATATATATAGTTATATATATAACTATATATATATATACTAATATATATATATATAGGTGTGTGTGTGTGTGTGTATATACTGTATATATATATATATATATATATATATATATATATATATATATATATATATATATATATATATTACATGGCCTTTATCAACTCCTCCAGATTGGTGCTGATTGTAAAGAGCTATGCTCGTACTACTACGGCAAGTCGGCTACTCGCACACCAAGACCATGTTTTTCAATGATTTCTTTCTTTAATTCAATGACTTATCTATTCGTTCTTATTCTCAGCACTGCCCTTTACACTCACTTTCCCGCAACCCACGGTTGAAAAAACTACGTTTTGTCCATCTAGCTATTAGCTAATGCTAGCGAGTAAGACACTGACTGTTGAGCAGGTCTTACGGGTTTCATTGTGGAATTCTCTACACCAACCAGCCAAGAAACGGCTTGAAAATTTAAAAAAAATTGTAAATCTGGGGAACTCATAAACCAAGGCACCACTGTGATACAATACCCCAATTTGTGTTTAATTTTGGCGTTTTTAGCTATTAGCTATTTTAGCTATTTTTAAGCTAAAGATGTAAAACGTGACAAATGATTACTTTTATTTGGCTATAAGGAATTTCTCTGAATTGCAATACATTAATGTCCATTCAACATCCTGTGGGGTGAGGACATTTCAAGTAAAATTATGATTCCTCAAATGAATTGAAAATCCAAATTGTCAATTTTGCATGAACATAATATAAATATTGTCATTAAATATATGTACAGATAAAAACTTACAAATACATGTTTTACCATGAACAAACGCCATATCCTGTAAGGTAGAGATAAGCGCCAAACAAGATATTTAATATAAATAATATGAACCCATTGATTTTTTTTTAAGTGACATGCACCAAAGTAATTTTAAACCAAAAAGCATGGGCCTCCTATTTTCTGTTTGCAAAGCACTGCTCTTCACCATGGCAACCTATTTTTATCTACCGGTTGATGGAGCTCTAGTTAGAAAGTGTCACTGATTTTAGTACATCTTTCTCCCTATTTTTTACCACAATAATAGTAAAACTAATGAATTTTAATTTTAGTAGGCCTATACATTTATCCATCAATCCATCTTCTTCTGCTTGTCCGACGTCGGGTCGCGGGGGCAACAGCCTAAACAGAGAAGCCCAGATTTCCCACTCCCTAGCCACTTCGTCCAGCTCCTCCCAGGGATCCCGAGGCGTTCCCAGGGCAGCTGGGAGACATAGGCTCGCCTAACGTGTACTGGGTCTTCCCTGTGGCCTCCTACCAATTGGACATGCCCCTCCCCAGGGAGGCGTTCGGGGAACATTCTGACCAGATGCCCGAACCACCGCATCTGGCTCCTCTCAATATGGAGGAGCAGCGGCTTTACTCTGAGCTCCTCTCGGATGACAGAGCTTCTTACCCTATCTCTAAGGAGAGCCCCGGCACTCTATGGAGGAAACTCATTTTGGGCCGGTTGTACCCGTAATCTTGTCCTTTCGGTCACAACCCAAAGCTCATGACCATAGGTGAGGATAGGGACGTAGATCGACCGGTAAATTGAGAGCTTTGCCTTCCGGCTCAGTTATTTCTTCACCACGACGGATTTATACAGGGTTCGCAGTCCACTTTCCGAGGGACACGGTCGAACGCTTCTCCAAGTCCACAAAGCACATGTAGACTGGTTGGGCAAACTCCCTCAAGGATCCTGCCAAGAGTATAGAGCTGGTCCACAGTTCCACGACCAGGACGAAAACCACACTGCTCCTCCTGATTCTAAGGTTCGACTACCCGGCATAGCCTCCTCTCCAGTACACCTGAATAGACCTTATTGTGAGGCTTATACATTTAAAGGGGACCTATTATGCAAAACCAACTTTTCTTACCTATTGGTACCTGTTTTTGTGTATTGGAATCTGCATATGTCCCGAAAATGTGAAATCAAACCATGGAGGCATGGCAGAGATATTTATAGAACAATCTTAATACTTTGTCCAAATGAGCCGTTTGGAATTTGCCCCAATTGTGACGTTTTTCCAAAGTGTGATGTCAGCGGATATCTCCATATATGGTGGAGATTTACCCGAAGTGCTTTGCACCAATCCGCCATGGCAGTCCTACACTCTAGTCAATAAGCTCCTTTTTTTTCTCTATCGTCTTGTCGTGGGGCAGACTGGCTCGTATATGCACATGCATCTTCTGCTGTTGCCATTTCTAATACACATTAGCGTATAGTTCTAACTTATATCTTTCAGTAGACGCTAGAAACTACAACATGACTGACGGGTGAAGATGCAGTCGAAGTGAAGGCGTGTTTATTAGAGCGCCCACAAAGCGATGCATCCTGAAGAGACAGTCAGAAAGCGGATTAAACATGATCTGTAAAAGAAAATCTATGTACAATTTTGACCAAAGAATCACAACGTGGAAGTGTTTAAATGTACAACAAAGCATAGTATGAAGCCTTTCAAACTATTCTATCCGTAGCTATTAATTTCAGCGTCCACTAGAGGGAGACAAAGCACAATTTAACAATCATGAAATGCCAGCCTGTTTTTGAATGAAATAAATACATTTAAAGGATAATTAAATAGTACACCATCAAATGTAGTCAATAATAGAACCACAGCTTTAAAAAAATATTGAATAAAAAATTATTCAGGCTAAGTTAATCGATGAAATGTAACAAAAAAAATATGAATGAAACGATACTTTACAAAATATAACGCATACCGCTCTATGTCAAAATTGTTGCACCACAACAGTGTATGTAGTTAAGATATTCATTGAAATATAAATCAGACTGCACTGGATATTGCAGTTTTTACAAATTTGTTCTGTGAGTAAATTGGCACATCAATGCAATGTCATCTGTGTAATTTGTAATCGAATTGAACAAAAAAAAAAACTGATTACAGCAATACTACAAATTGCACTTTAATGCACACACCCCCATGGAAATAGGTACACTGCATGGTTTATCTTGTATAGTAAACTATTGGCTAAAATGTAATGGAACACAAACAATGATTAAGACTACACTGAGTACCACATAATGTTTTTAATAGTTATATTCTTGTGTTTTTAATTTTGTATTTTATGACCATGTGTTCTGTGTATAATGTGAGTGACTACCTGAGTCACACAAAAAACGGATTTACATCACAGTCCAAAAACTCCTTCATAACCACCTACGACATGTAAATACAAGAAGGCCCCGGACTCAAACACGCGCACAAGGAAGTGTATTACATGTAAACACACAGCTGACTGACTTCCCACAAGGGGAAAAAATGTTAACACAAGATCTGTGCTGGGATTGCGAAACAGCATGACAAATCAGTCAACCATATTTGGTCATACAAACCACAACAGGAAGTGATGTTAGATGCGGGTATGTAGCACCACTCACATTTTTACAAATACTATATTTTATTATAACCAGTGTTTCCCACAGAACGGAAATTAATTTGTGGCAGTGTGGGCATGGCCAGTTGTGTAGTGGGGGCATGGCCTGGATGGTGTGAAAATTACATCATGTAATTTTAAAAATTAAAGTAAAGGCTAAAAACATGTCATGAACATTATATTCAAAGACAGATATGTGTTATTAATATCCACATATCTTTTTATTGTAACATTATATCGTTGCTGCTTGTTTGATTCCTACAATGTAACAGGCTGCAATCTGTACACTCTTGGGTTATTTAAATATATTATTTTGCGCTAACTCAGGGTTCGGCAACCCAAAACTTTGAAAGAGCCATGACGTTAGTGTCTATATTAGCTATAGTAGCCTACTATCAAAATGACTACGTGCCAGAGGCTGAAGCAAATCTTCGTTGACAGAAATGTTGAAATGTAATATTTATTCTACACATTTTTACCACGTTAGAAACCATTAGTATATCAGAGGCTACTCAGAGGGTGAGATAACTCCTGGAAATGATTGGCTTTTAATGGCCAAAGGTATAGATGTGTGTGTCCTAGTTAAAGGAAACGCCCGGCTGTCTTCTTTTAATAGATTTATTACAATCTTTGCGAGCTGGGTAATGTTTGCTGTGGTCTGGAACAACATGGCACACAAACAACTATCTGAAATGCAGTCAATATTACATACAGATAATGTGTCTTGAGACATGCAAAACTAAATTATATACAAAGAGCATACAAGTAAATTATATTAAATGAGCTCAAATATACCTAAAAAATTAGGCATAATGATGCAATATGTACATACAGCTAGCCTAAATAGCATGTTAGCATTGATTAGCTTGCAGTCATGCTTTGACCAAATATGCCTGATTAGCACTCCAACAAGGTAATAACATCAACAAAGCACACCTTTGTGCGTTCAAGCACAGCACACAACTTTTGGTGGACAAAACGAGACAAAGAAGGAGTGGAAGATTTTACATGTAAACAAACTGTTGTGTTTGTTTGTATTTTCCCCCCATCTTTTTCCATTTTCAATCCTTTTTTAAAAATGCTCCATGGCGGCATGTCGAGAGCCGCGGGTTGCTGACCCCCGCCTTAACTGAATGTTGGAATTTACTTTGGCAGAGAGGTAAACGGTCCTTTAAATAAGAGAGGAAAAACCTTTCAACTTGAGATTTTTATTTATAGTCTCCACACTGTAGTCACTATAAAACTAAACACGCATATGAAAACACATGAGTATACACACAGAGTGCACATACATGGAATCAACAACAGGTATATGAAAAAAGGAGTTCAACCCATACTGAATAAAGGTTGGCTCTTATGCCGCTAACTTAATATGAACATAGAATTAATGAAAATTGGCATCGCGGTCATTTTAAATTTGCACAAATGTTTAACATATTACATTTTAACGGAACAAAATTGACATAAAACAGCAAATGCACACATTTATAATCTGTACCACTTTTTCTGCAATATGGAATCACAATCTATAGACAACTGAAACTATCTTTCGCGTGCTGGCGCTTTGCAGGGAGTCGGTGACCACCACAACACTGCATTTGGAATGATCTAAGCACAAGAAAATGCATTTTACAATACTTTTTTTAAATTTAGGAGATGTATATTATAATATATTTAAAATAATATATGAATATATTTCTAAAATGAAAAACTACATAAAAAAAGACAGAACATCAACTAACATCAAAATGCATCAATTGAATTTGTTTTAATCTATCTGGCAGCAATATAATTATAAAATGGCATTGCCAAATAAACAATATGTCTAATAGTTTTTATTTCTGACAGTAGGACAGAGGATTCTCTGTCCGTCTTCTGTCTTTGCAGCATCATCACCTATTTTCTCACAGTGTGCAACTGTGCAAGTTTGCCCGTAGATTTCAGACGTGCTAAATAAAGCAAAATAGCAAGCCCAGAAACAGTTTTAGCCTTGATAAATCACATTGCACGTGCTAAATAATTATATTTGATTTCTCCAGATTCTCTGAACCTTTTGATGATATTACGGACCGTAGATGGTGAAATCCCTAAATTCCTTGCAATAGTTCGTTGAGAAATGTTGTTCTTAAACTGTTGGACAATTTGCTCACAGATTTGTTCACTAAGTGGGGACCCTCGCCCCATCCTTGTTTGTGAATGACTGAGCATTTCATGGAAGCTGCTTTTATACCCAATCATGGCAACCACCTGTTCCCAATTAGCCTGTTCACCTGTGGGATGTTTCAAATAAGTGTTTTATGAGCATTCCTCAACTTTCTCAGTCTTTTTTGCCACTTGTGCCAGCTTTTTTGAAACATGTTGCAGGCATCAAATTCCAAATAAGCCAATATTTGCAAAAAATAACGTTTACCAGTTCGAACATTAAGTATCTTGTCTTTGCAGTCTATTCAATTGAATATAGGTTGTAAAGGATTTGCAAATCATTGTATTCTGTTTTTATTTACGATTTACACAACATGCCAACTTCACTGGTTTTGGGTTTTGTATATTCTGCATATTCATGAAGACAAACATGCTAAATGGTTCGCGCTCCTTACGTTGCTCATTTAAGAGATGCCAATCCTCTGCTCGCAAGTTTAGCAGGTCGGCTTCTCGTGCGCTATCAAGTTTCCACAAGTTTTAATAAATGCAACCCTTTTGTGTTTTGTGGAACAAGACCGGCATGCATGATTGAGGACAAGCGATGAACGTGCAGAGATTTAGTATTCAACAAATGTTGATGCTGCAAGAAGGTGTTATTCTGACCAAGCAAACACGTGTTTTCGCCAGATGCAACAAGTTTGCATGCACTGACCACCAAATGTTTGGCAAAGGTTGCGAATATTGAAACGGACACACACGTTCTTTGCAGTGCCAGTCTCTCCAAAGGTGCAGCACACAGGCATCACCATGAGTGTTGGGTTTCAGTAGCACAGGTGTGCATGCGCACTTTAAAGACTGAAACAAAATATACAAAATGTTCCCAGGGCTCTGTGTACGTGCAGGCTGGTTTTAAAGATAAGGTACATGTCATATTGAAATGCAACAGTGAAATTGTACAAACCCCGTTTCCATATGAGTTGGGAAATTGTGTTAGATGTAAATATAAACGGAATACAATGATTTGCAAATCCTTTTCAACCCATATTCAATTGAATGCACTACAAAGACAAGATATTTGATGTTCAAACTCAAAGTTTTTTTTTTTTTCAAAAAATAATTAACTTAGAATTTCATGGCTGCAACACGTGCTAAAGTAGTTGGGAAAGGGCATGTTCACCACTGTGTTACATGGACTTTCCTTTTAACAACACTCAGTAAGCGTTTGGGAACTGAGGAGACACATTTTTTAAGCTTCTCAGGTGGAATTCTTTCCCATTCTTGCTTGATGTACAGCTTAAAGTTGTTCAACAGTCCGGGTGTCTCCGTTGTGGTATTTTAGGCTTCATAATGCGCCACACATTTTCAATGGGAGACAGGTCTGGACTACAGGCAGGCCAGTCTAGTACCCGCACTCTTTTACTATGAAGCCACGTTGATGTAACACGTGGCTTGGCATTGTCTTGCTGAAATAAGCAGGGGCGTCCATGGTAACGTTGCTTGGATGGCAACATATGTTGCTCCAAAACCTGTATGTACCTTTCAGCATTAATGGCGCCTTCACAGATGTGTAAGTTATCCATGTCTTAGGCACTAATGCACCCCCATACAATCACAGATGCTGGCTTTTCAACTTTGCGCCTATAACAATCAGGATGGTTCTTTTCCTCTTTGGTCCGGAAACTGTGGACGTCGTGTCCACAGTTTCCAAAAACAATTTGAAATGTGGACTCGTCAGACCACAGAACACTTTTCCACTTTGTATCAGTCCATCTTAGATGAGCTCAGGCTCAGCGAAGCAGACGGCGTTTCTGGGTGTTGATAAACGGTTTTCCCCTTGCATAGGAGAGTTTTAACTTGCACTTAGAGATGTAGCGACCAACTGTAGTTACTGACAGTGGGTTTCTGAAGTGTTCCTGAGCCCATGTGGTGATATCCTTTACACACCGATGTCGCTTGTTGATGCAGTACAGCCTGAGGGATCGAACGTCACGGGCTTGGCTGCTTATGTGATGGACCCGAGCGGTGGTATATTTAAAATCTAATAAAAATGTTGCTAAAAACAAATATAAAATATTAAGAACCCAATGAAGTGAGAGCAGCTGTCCAAAATAAGGGAATATTATTTTGCTTGTTCACAATTTATAACAATATAGCTAAAACCAGTCCAGTTGACAACGCTAAAAATATCCTTATTGTGAGGGTACAGCCACGACAGGCTTAGAGGTTCCGCGTCCTGGCTCCACCCACATCCACGACGTCCTCCTGCACACACAATTAACACGGAGGCAGGCCACGGGGATAAAATCTTTTAAAACCAAGGAGACGCTCCTCGGGCTGACGCCACACTTACACGCAAGGCCCTTGCTGTAGTTCCACGTCGAAGTCTTGGGTACGCCCACTCTTCTCGCCAGTCAGGACCTACGTGGCGGTACCCGTCCCGTCTCGCTCCGCCTCCTGGTCGCTCCCGGGGGTCGCCGCAGGTCTCTGGGTCCCCGATCGCCCCCTGTCCACAGGACCACGCAGCCAGCTTACAACGCACGAGCCCGCAAGCCCACAGCCCAAGGCAGTTGGTTGCCCCCACAGATCCACAACAAACGTCACTTACTTCCGAGGCAGAGTTTCCTCTGCCCCTGCGTGTTGTGGGCGTCTTGGGGTTCACACCGGTAGCCTGCGGGGTCGGCTGCGTAGTCCGGGGGTTCCTTCCCAGCCAGCGCGCGTCCCCCGGTCGCTCTCGGCAAAGCCAAAGCCGGTCGATCCTCTCCCGTCGCTTCCTCCTGCTGTCGCTCTCCTGCTGCTCCTCGTCCTTTTAAATGTGCAGTCTTAATGCTCCACAGGTGAGTCTAATTTCAGGTGCCGTTCGATTGGGCACCTTGGTTACTAGGGGCAACAAGCTAAAAGGGGCGAGTCTTAAAATGCCAGCAAAGTCCACAAGGTGTAAAAACATGCAATTAAAAATACAATCAAATTCCGAAGTGTAAAAACATGCAATTAAAAACACAATCAAATTCTAAAGTATAAAAACATGCAATTAAAAATACAATCAAATTCTAAAGTATAAAAAATACAATCAAATTCTGAAATGTAAAAACATGCAATTAAAATCCACAGCAATAAAACATGAACAATAAAATCCCCTACTTGTGTCCATCACACTTACGTGCAGTGATTTCTCCAGATTCTCTGAATCCGTTGATGATATTACGGACCGTAGATGGTGAAATCCCTAAATTCCTTGCAATAGCTGGTTGAGAAAGGTTTTTCTTAAACTGTTCAACAATTTGCTCACGCATTTGTTGACAAAGTGGTGACCCTCGCCCCATCCTTGTTTGTGAATGACTGAGCATTTCATGGAATCTACTTTTATAGCCAATCATGGCACCCACCTGTTCCCAATTTGCCTGTTCACCTGTGGGATGTTCCAAATAAGTGTTTGATGAGCATTCCTCAACTTTATCAGTATTTATTGCCACCTTTCCCAACTTCTTTGTCATGTGTTGCTGGCATCAAATTCTAAAGTTAATGATTATTTGCAAAAAAAAAATGTTTATCAGTTTGAACATCAAATATGTTGTCTTTGTAGCATATTCAACTGAATATGGGTTGAAAATGATTTGCAAATCATTGTATTCCGTTTATATTTACATCTAACACAATTTCCCAACTCATATGGAAACGGGGTTTGTACGTCTAGTGTACCAAAAATAAACATAATAGAGGTGTAATGCCACCAAGTCAGCTGTTGCTGCTTTTATCAGGCTTCTGATTGGACAAAATGTGCAGGACAGCAAGTGTATGCGTTTGTGTGTAGACATAGACCAGGGATGTCAAACTCATTTTCATTGAGGGCCACATCGCTGCTTTCAGAGGGCCGCTTTTTTAAAATTAATTTACATTATGCATGCGGGTAATAACCTGTGATTAATCATGATTAATCGAAATGCATACGATATGCATTTGGTTATTAGATTTTTTGTATGTATAACTTGCTTTAAAATTATAAATAAAGGTGACAAGCAGATATTTAACTATTTGTTAATAATATAATTGTCATGATCAGATAATAAGTTAAGTTTAAAATATGCATTTTTTTTCTGTCAAAATTGAAAGAACGAAAAAAATGAAAATGAAAAAAAAAAAAAAAAAGTATTTTATTGAAACCCATTTTTTTCAGGCTTTCGCGGGCCACATAAAATTATGGAGCGGGCCACAACTGGCCCCCGGGCCTTGAGTTTGTCACATGTGACATAGACGGTTTTGAAACGACACTTGTCTGGATGGAGATCGTTTTAACTTCAAATATGCGTTTTTGAAACTGCCTATGTTCGTGTGGACATGGCCTCAGAGTAGAGTCGCTGCTCCTTTTCACGTCGAGAGGATCCAGCTGAGATGGCTCGGGCATCTACTACGGACGGTAATAATGATAACTGTGTTAAAATTCCGGATGGTTAGTATTACCGTTTTAAATTTAAATGATGAAAAACCGTGACTTAAATGCTAACATGAAAACAGGAGACATTTACCCATTAAGAAACAACATACCCCAATCTAAACCTATTTAAACACATTGCTGTCTGAGTAACTTGAGATAGTCAGTTGTGCACATTAAACCTACAAGCTGTGCTCTCAGAACAGAGCGATCGTTCCGTACCCAGAGGAATCTGAGACAGAGGCTTTTACGGTGCGTTCAAGGACCGCTGAACAAAGTAAATAATAAATAGAAATAATACATTTGATTTGTTAGTTTTGTTTTTTCATTTTAATAAATCCTAAAGTGGACAGTACAAACCAATATTTGAAACAATAAAAGCTTAGCCATTAAAACAAATAAAATACTAAAGCTAAAACACTACCAAGAAACACAAAACATGCAAAATAGTGGGTTTTCTAACAATGTGTGATTATTTTAGTTCTTTAAAAAATAATAACTTGATCAAAAGATTTCAGGTGTGTATAATTACTTTTTGAGCACATTCAACAATATCGCGATAATGATGATAACCTTGATCCTTTTGGTCAAGGGGTGATCAAGGGTATGGGTCAAATGCAGAGGACAAATTTCACCACACCTAGTGTGTGTGTGACAATCATTGGTACTTTAACTGTGAAATGACATTTTCATATCATTACATCCCTGCTGAGATGAAAAGACATTTTGCACACGCAACCGCAAACTGAACACAGTTAACAATTTTTTTTTTTTAACTTTTGTTTGCACGTAATTAATACAGTGCATTTTGTATTTTGGCCTACTTGTCAGTCCAGGTAAATGAAATAACTTTACTAAGATGATCCACAGCACTGACTGATGTGTGACAGTTCATTGACATATTGTCAGTTCATTTGTTTTGTCTCATTGTGTTTTTGGGTTGTGAAACCCATGTGTCCGTTTGCTACTGGAAAAGAAAGGTGCAGTGATGCTGAAATAAATCAGCATTGTGAGCACGGATCTCACACATGCAGAATCGAGACACAGATCCAGTCCTTCAGTGCTCTCGCTTTCTCCCACTCTTACTACAGACCTGGGCAAATTAAGGCCCGGGGGCCACATGCTAGTTACATGTTAAGCTTTACAATCTGGCCTGCCGGACATTCCCAAATAATTTTTTTTAGATCTTTGAGATCGAAACTTTAGCTGCCATTATGATGTGCAGTGATGTTTTCAAATGACCGTAAGTCTTGAACTATACGAAGTATTTCAATGGTTGTAATCTGCGCTTTTGAATGATATACTAGTTGTAATCTACGTCACAGCAGCTCAGACGAGGCACCAAGCAGTGTGGGTGGGGAGCGTTTCCACGGAGTGTTTCCAGAGCGGCCAGCCTGAAATGCGGGTGACAGCGACAGACGCGGAAGGAGGTTTTTACAACAAAGTTCTAAAGCTTAGTGATGTACACATTATTGCCAAAAGTATTTGGCCACCCATCCAAATGATCAGAATCAGGTGTCCTAATCACTTAGCACGTGTATAAAATCAAGCACTTCGGTATGGAGACTGTTTCTACAAACATTTGTGAAAGAATGGGGAGCTCAGTGATTTCTAGCATGGAACTGTCATAGTGGCAACCTGTGCAACACATCCAGTTGTGAAATTTCCTCGCTCCTAAATATTCCAAACTTAACTGTCGGCATTATTATAAGGACATGGAAGAGTTTGGGAACACCAGCAACTCAGCCATGGAGTGGTAGGCCACGTAAACTGACAGAGAGGGGTCAGCAGATGCAAAGAGGTCGCCGACTTTCTGCACAGTCAGTTGCTACAGAGCTCCAAACTTCATGTGACCTTCCAATTTGCCCACGTACAGTACGCAGAGAGCTTCATGGAATGAGATTTCATGGCCGAGCAGCTGCATCTAAGCCATACATCACCAAGTCCCATGCAAAGCGTCGGGTGCAGTGGTGTAAAGGACGTCACCACTGAACTCTAGAGCAGTGGAGACGCTTTCTCTGGAGTGATAATCACGCTTTTCCATCTGGCAATCTGAAGGATGAGTCTGGGTTTGGAGGTTGCCAGGAGAACGCTACATTTCGGACTGCATTGTGCCGAGTGTGAAATTTGGTGGAGGAGGAATTATGGTGTGGTGTTGTTTTTCAGGAGTTGAGCTTGGCCCCTTAGTTCCAGTGAAAGGAACTTTGAATGCTCCAGGATACCAAAACATTTTGGACAATGCCATGCTCCCAACCTTGTGGGAACAGTTTGGAGCGGGCCCCTTCCTCTTCCAACATGAGTGTGACCCAGTGCACAAAGCAAGGTCCATAAAGACATGGATGACAGAGTCTGGTGTGGATGAACTTGACTGGCCTGCACAGAGTCCTGACCTGAACCCGATAGAACACCTTTGGGATGAATTAGAACGCTTTTGCAAGAATGGTCGAAAATTCCTATAAACACACTCCGCAACCTTGTGGACAGCCTTCCCAGAAGAGTTGAAGCTGTAATAGCTGCAAGAGGTGGACCGACATCATATTGAACCCTATGGGTTAGGAATGGGATGGCACTTCAAGTTCATATGTGAGTGCAGGTGGCCAAATTATTTTGGCAATATAGTGTATCAGATTGTAGGTGAGGTTTTTTTTACCGTTCGCGTTCATATTTCGCTTTGTTTGTTGCATTTCTTTTGTGTTTCGCTTGACTGTAAAATATGTCGATCGAGAGGGGGTGTGACGTTGATATGTTGCAAATATTCTGTGTTTTATCGGTCATAGTTAATATTGTAAATCCCACATTCATTATTTTCATGTACATTCTGGGTGTCTAGGTCAGTAAAAAAATGTTTTTAATTCCATTCCGTTTTTTAAGGCGGTCTGTCATAACGCTTTTAGCATTCAATCAGACATGATTGTGAGTTTTTCTATTAGTGTTCCTAAAAATCAGATATACCGGCCCCCAGACACATTTTTTTCTCTAAATTTGGCCCGCCGAGTCAAAATAATTGCCCAGGCCTGCTTTACTATGTTGTTTCCAATATTTCCCATCTTTCAGACAGTCATTCTCACTCTGTCCTTTTCTAACTACCTATGGCACTCGTATTTTGCTTGTTTATGGCAAGCTGAGAAACAATCATGGGGGATCACGCAGACATAAAAGCAACCCCCAATAGGCGGACTTGGTTACACTGAAGCCAATGTCTTTCTCAGTCATCTCTCTCATGCAAAGTACACACACCTTCCCTTCTGCTTGCCTTCCTGACGCTCATCCAATCACCGGTCAAGAGTCCTTCACTGCCCTCACAGATAATCTGAAAATGATAAAACTCTTTAAAATCTCAAAAGGGAGCCATAAGGAGGTTGTGGAACGGCATGTGACTCCAAACCCGCAGGTTGCCAACCTTTGGGTTAGGAGTTTGAGTAGTGCTGTCTTTGACTAAGGATTTTCATAGTCCAATCTGATTCTTTTGATGTTGTCAATAGTCGACGATCAGTGCCACTTTGTCAAAAATAAGCATGCAGCCTCTGTGTCTGGTACTATGACAAGATACTGTATTTAAAACTAAAATAAAAAATTATTGAATTTAAAATAAAGGAAATATAAATGAATGTCTTTTTGAGGACCTTCACAGGGTCTTCTGCATCTCTTATATTGCAGCTGTCAGGTGTATCACTGATTATGCTGCATTGTTTTATCTCATTGGAACTCATTGTGTCCTGGTTGCTTTTCTGCGGCGTCATAGCAACCATGATAGACAGTTCAGCCTGCTTGGACATACACACGGTGCATCAAGCTGTGAATCTCAAATTGAGGTCTCAGTTTGTTGTGTGCATGTTGCACGTAATGTGTAGTTCCAATCCCTCATGCACGGGTATGCTTTCGACTATTAAAAAAACTACTTCTGACTTGTCCTGCCTGCAAGACAGCTTTTCACTAAACAAGAAATGTTGTCACATTCTAATCTCGTCACACCTCTAGCCGGTAACTCTAACCTATTTCAATACACTAGCCAGGGTCAGGCGATTGAACTGCAAGGCTGACAGTTGAATCAGATTCCTCCAAATCGAATGTCAACTATTCTTAGTAAAGACTAGATATTTTTTTTAGGTTTTGTAGACATTAGCATTGTTCCTCATCATGAAGATATTTAATACTGGTGCCATCTCTACTGTACTTTTGAAAGTTGCCTGAACACACACCGATTTTTAGAGGTGCTCAAAAAATAGATTCACACCCAAATTGCCTTTTTTATTAATTCCGATTCTAAATTGATTAATCATTTTTGAGAATCGATTGAAACATTTTATTCATGTATTTTTGCAAAAAAAATAAAAACAATTTTTGTATTAAAAGCATAAACAACTATTATTGATAATAATATTATTATTATTATTATTATTGATACTGTTGCTTTTTATAATTTTTGGTTTTCAATTTTTTAGTATGGATTAGTATATCTTCTAATATGCTTTGTAAATTTCTATTGTAAACATTGTCAAGTTGAAATTAGGTTGGCAATGGTGTAGTGGATTGTCCGAAGCTTAAACAGGCAACAAAAGTAGTTTAGTACAACAAATTTATTTACCCATTATCAGAAGTGCAGGTTGAATTAAGTTGGCCGTGCAGACAGACCACATGTTACTCCGGAGTAAACAAGACACACACAAGCCAAAATCACTCTCGAGTTCCGGTCTTCTGCCATTTTTTATATGTCTCTTGTGCGTCATTGTTTGTTATCTAATGCGTCAATGTCTTTTATCTTTTCCCTATCTGTTCCATAACAACTCTAATCCTTTAGACAGTCAACACATTCTGTAGACAGGTTGGCACGACTTAATATTCACTTTTGTCCCACTTGCACAGAATAGAAGAAAAATTAAATGAGCGTACATTCTTGACAGACATGCAATATAGGTCAAAGGTCAGAAATTCTACTACATACCCGCCTTCCAGGGTCTTAAGACCCTGGACCAAAACAATTTCTGATGTAGACCACATGTTAAATCTCTACCACAGATAGAGGCAAAAACCTCAATGTTTTTATACGAGGCAAAAATTCCGTCTATGACCCTCCTTCAGAGCGATCGCTGTTACCAGCCTGCAGTAAAACCATCTCACAGAACACAATTAGTGGCCTACCCTTTGATTTAGTAAAGGAATAACAAATACTTTGATCATGAACATCATTGAACATAAATAGATGAATGTATATAGACTTATGACTGTAAGACATTTGCAAAAATATTTTTCCCGGCATTTGCAATGGATGTAGTTACCAATATTGTTAATTACCAATTAATTTTGAACACACAACTGAATTTCGTATGAGTCCATGTTCGATTAGTGCTTGTATAGATGGCTCGGTGGTGCCTCAGGCTGGTGGCCTGCCGACACCTCGTTGGGCTTTTGGCTGCCTTGGTGAAGAAAGAGATCCACTCAAACAGTCTGTCTCTGTCTCTTCTTGGGGTGTGGTTCAGTCCATTGGGCAGACTGTGCAATGGCATGTGCGCGCTGGCCGAAATTGGGGAAAACTCAGGTAGAGTTGGAGCTGTGGGGGCTTTGGGGAAGGCTGGGGCAGAGTATGGGGCGTGGGGCTTTGGTCCAGGCCCTCGGCTTGCTTCAGGCCTCCTTGCTGCTTCGGCACTCCCGACACTTCTTTCCACAGCTGCTGGAGTCCCGGTGGACACATTGGCTGGCAACCTTAATTGTTCTCATCATCGCTGGCAAGGTGTTGTCTCTCCTCTCGGTTCCTTCCAGTCAGGTATCGGGTGTTGGTCCTGGATTGGCTTTGACCGTGCCCCTCTTAGCGAGTGCAAGGGAATCTGGAGTGGCTGCTTTCATCCTCAAATCTGCACAGAGGAACTGGCACACAAATTCTACATTTTGCAAACTTACCATTTTGGTCTCATGGTCTTTCCACCTTCCTAGGAAGCTGCTGGTCCTGAGAAGTGCTGATCTTGTGACTGAAGAAGATTAACCTGTTTTCTTAAATTAGGTGCCGTTGTTTGACCTAATCTTTTTGGGGAAACCATGTCGGGATATTAGATAATTCACAAAACATTTAATTACTGAATTGGCACCCTCCTTTGAGGTTGGGGTTGCTTCCGCCAGCCACTGCAATTGTCAATCTAAATCATTACGTTCCTTTATCCTTGTACCGGATTGATCATATCGATTAAATAAAACCTCAACACGCTCAAACTTGACCCAATCCAAACTCACCTCCCCCCTCTGTCCCTCTCACAGGGACAGTGTTAGTCGTAGTAATAGTAATAGTAATAGTAGTAGTAGTATTAGTAGTTTCAGAAACATCCAAGAAAAAGAAAAGGCAGCTGATAGTCAAGTGCAGCAAGAACAGAGGCGGAGGACAGGTCATGTTTGAGGTCACTGTTCGCTTTTGCAATAGTACTTTGATATTTTCCAACACCTAGTGAATTATTGTGGCCTCAATAATTCACTAAATAGTTGTATTTAATTTAGTCTATCTATGATGGGACAATGCACAGAAACATTAAGTTCAGAAACAGATATGTTCTGTACCAGATTATTTCTAAATAGCTACTTTCCATCTGTAGTCCCTGGCTACCTAAATTAAAGGGATCCAAAAATCAAGCAATAAAATTATGACACTAATTAATCATAATAAATATATACATTCATTATAATCAATAATTAATCAAAAAATAATCATACTGTAGCATGTAATCAATTTGAAGAAAAGTCACCAAATGCCCCTTCATGGACACATACTTAACATACAATACAACCATACCTTATTTACATCATCACACAAAGACAATACATGCTCTTGTTCACATCTGTCATCAACAACCAAGCTTTTAACAGCCATACCTCACAATTTACAACAAAAATGCTCTCATAGATAAATATAATACTCATTAAATTGATGTGTCAACATAATGCCCATCTTAGTGACCGTCTGAGCAGCCTTGATTGCTCCAAAGCCACTTTTTAACTTCAAATTTTCTATTCCTTTTGTTATAACGTGGAGAAGGCTAATTGGTCTGTACATGTTCTCGTCTTCTTTATTTCCTGCTTTATGGATTTAATCATAGTAGCAGTTTCTCGACGTGGTAGGGAAAGTGTTTTCCGTCATTGATTTATTTATCAATTGTTGTTATACGAGCAATAATACAATCCTTATATGTTTTTAGGAAGATAGTGTCCAACGTCCCCCATGACGTTACTTCTTTCATACTATGCTGTTTGAGGATGTCTGAAAATGAATCAAGAAAAATGTCTTTAGCTGTGGTCGGTCGGTATACTACAATTACCTTGAAATACATTTCTGAGGAAAATGTGATTTTAATTTCAACATACTCAAATTGATCTACTTTTAATGTTTTCCCTTTCATAAATCATAATTCCTCCCCCCTTTGTCACTCGATCTGTCTTTTCTGTAATCTTGTCCCCCGGGACATTAATTAGAACGAAAGTTGTTGTGGGTTTTAACCATGTGTCTGATAGACAAGGTAATCCGGATTAGAGTCTGACAGTAACTGCTGTATTTGTTCAGTATATTTCCTGTGGTAGAAAGTTTAATAATGCGGACACGTTTGTTACTGATTACTTTCTACAGACTTCTGTCTCTCTGCGACTTTGTGTATGTAATAAGCAACTACAATTATTTGATATGCTTAAATTTTGTTTTAGCTCAGCTGTTGTGTAGCTGCTAGCTCCTTGTAGCCTACAGCAGGAATGTCCAAATTGCAACCAATAGCTATGTTTTTAACAGACAACCGAAATAATTGAAAATGTGGTATTTGCGTATCGGTTCAATCAGCGGCAGCTACGCCCTGTTTTATCATTTGACCTAAATTTTTGGTTTCGTAGGCAGAGGGAACAATGTGGGTCATTAGTTGTCCATCTTACACCATTCTAATTGTTGTAAGGATAGTTTACATGAGCGGCCAGACCTTGAGTCCCACCATATATAAGAATCAAAAGGCTCCTATTATGAGTTGTCTAATTGGTGATCATACACTTTGGCGGTTTGGGTGGCAGGACACACGGACGCACCTCCGTCAGCCAGTGCTAGGACAGTTGGAGCAGTCCCCGTCTTCCATTCGTTCCTGGGAGGCGTCCCCAGTAGTTGTCAGCTGATGTCGTGCTGTCAGGCAACATCAGGAAGTTCCTTCTGTGCGGTATTGAATTGTCAGGGCACAGTTCGTAAGCAGGTCATTACAAGGTGTGTGCAGGTTGACCACAAAGGAATGCTTCAAAGATTGTGTTGAACATTGTCCGTTGACACTTATGTCCAGCAGGGGTCTGTTTGTATCCTGCTGTTCGTCCTGCTGTCACACCTGTATTTTTTGTGAGCATGTTCTGGCTACAACTTTGGAGCTTGTCTTGTACAGATTGGCAGTCCCCCGGCTGCACATCCTTTCCACCCTCGCTTGACCTAGTACAACCGTGGCTACCACCCAAGTCCGTCTGTATGGTTTTACGTTTTGTTGAGGTTTTTTCCTCCAGAATTTGGAACTCAAAACATGTACACCCATCGTTTTCATATCCTCTCGGTTAGTTCAATTTTGCATATCACGTTTTAAAATTACAGTCTTAACTATCCCATTAATTGCTAATTAATAACCTTAATTCAAAGATTATACGTACTACTTCATGTGTATTTAAGTACCCTTTTAATTCACTTAAAGATTATCTATAAATTAATTTAAACTATCATTTGTCTATCAGTAGGCGCGAGCAAGCTGTCATGCTTGCACTTTGACCTCCTGCTGTACGTGATATTCTCCAAAACAAAAGAATGTATTTATTCACGTTTCTCGTTATGTTTCAGCTAAATCTTTTAATCTTTTAACTTTTAACGTCCGCACTGTGTTTATTTTTATTGTCGGCATTTTAATTTTGCTTTTATTTTCTTTCATTTCACTTTGTTGCATGAAAAACGCCACACAAACAAAGCTGCATATCCTTGCCTTGCCCGTCTCCGACTGGTTATCCAACCTAGTCACAACAAACACACAAGGCCATGCTCTAAGCGCCAGCCCTAATCACACTTCTCCTCTTTTTAACACTTTACATATCGGCTCTTATTCTATTTATTAATGTAGGCTGTTATTTGTAATTATTATTCAACACTATTCACAGCAAACAGTTGTAAAGTTATAGTTATTCGCATTATACTCTCAAAATCTATAGCTAACTGAAAGCTGTTGAGATTTGGTTTGCCTCCTTCATCTCAGTGGCCTAGTGGTTAGAGTGTCCGCCCTAAAATCGGCAGGTCGCAAGTTCAAAACCCCGGCCGAGTCACACCAAAGACTACAAAAAATTTTGGGAGCCAAATCACCAAAAACGATTCCCGGGCGTATGGTATGGTGTACTGCAAATGTCTAAATAAAACTATAAATTACTCCAAACTAAAATGTCAGACTGCACTTTAAAGTTACTTTTATTAAATTAATTTCCAAACTAACCACCACCACAGCAGACATCTTCCTCAATCCTATCCCAATACTCCCATAAATTAGAAAGGTGTTTCACAACAGTGGTTAAGTAGTTATTTTAAGTAATAGATCTCAATATGTAGAAATTAATAAGACTAAATTTGCCCTAGTGTGTGAATGTTGTCTGTCTATCTATCTGTGTTGGCCCTGTGATGAGGTTGCGACCTGTCCAGGGTGCAAAGTCAAATTGTGAAACAAAAATTAAAATTGAATCAAGTGGAAATTGACAGAGTATATGAACTACATTCTTGAGAATAGTAATTGATCATTAATATGTTGGAAGCCGCATATTGAACATATTAAAGAAAAATATCCAAATCCATTGCTATTCGGTATAAAGTAAAACACATGCTGAATAAGAAATGTCTGCACATGTTATATTATTCATTTATTTTTCCATATGTAATATTGTTTTGAAGTTTGGGGAAATGTTTATAGAAGAAATATAGACCCAATACTTAAACTTAAAAGGCTCATTTCAATATTACACAAAGCATTATTGTTATGATCATACCAATCTATTTTTTATAAGTCATAATGTGTTAAATGTTCAGATAATTTGATTTTAAAACAATGGCAATTATGTTTCCGAGTAAAGAACAACAGCCTTCCAGTTTGTATGCTTAGCTTGTTTACATTATGAGGAGAAAACTATCATTTACGGGGGATATTGATTTTTGAAATAGGTCAAGTAAAATAAAATAAAAACACAAATGTATTTCAGTTTTAGGAGTTAAATGATGTACCATCCTCAGTGATGAGCTGAACACATGTAGTTTTTTGTTATGGTTTTGGAGACCCTTGAAAGGTAAAGTTTTTTGAACATTATAAAATATAGTAACAATTACTTTCATCTTTTAACGTTGATGTTCCAGGTAATTTAATGTTCAGTAAATGTATATCATAGGCCAATATAAGCTTTGGCTTCCGCCTATTCTTTTTTTTTCCGGTCATTCTTTTTCTTTTTTGTTCTGTGTGTAAATGTGTATGATTGTTAATATGTCTAATTTACTGTTAAACTGCTCACACAAATTGGTTGATGGTTGATTATATGACCAAAATAAACTTATTTCATCTATTCATTCATTATCTATCGCACTCATAGTTTTATTCCATTTTGCATGTAATTATTCCTATTGATTTCTTCCCCTTTCACTCAAACAACTAAACAAACTGGATGGATCAGATAAGCAACAAGGCTGTTCAATACAGTATATTACACACATAATTAATGACTAATGAATTTAACACTGCTTCAATGTCCCAGTCCAAATGTATGTATTGATATTTAAATGTTTATTTATTCATATACAGTATATTTTATTTATCAAAACCAACCTGTCAGCCTTCTCTTCAGATTTGAGTACAGCTGTCCACTATATATATTTATATATATTTATTTATTTATTTATTTGTGTATTCTTTAAACCTAGCTCAATGCTAAACTAATCCAATGCTATGCTAACTCAATGCTAACCTAGCTTAATGCTATCCTAGCTCAATGCTATCCTAACATTGTCACACCTCTTCGGACCACGCCTCACGCAGCTGTCACTCACACAGCCTCGTCACACGCACACACTCTTATCTCAAAATGTCTCCCAGCTGAGACTCCTTTTTTTTCTTTTTTTTTTCTTTATATGCGTCACACAGTCACTCACACAGAGAATTTACCAGCGAGCAAGAGCCTTTTTTCCCATACTCAAAATCTCAGTGTGTAAAACAACTGTAATATCGCACAGTCACAATCACCAGTATAGTTTAAAACAAATTCAAATTACTGGAATTCGCTCGCAGCGCCAAAGAGGGGGAGCTTCCCTGCTTAGGCTGCTGCCCACGCGATCCAACCTCCGAGAGCGGAATAAGATAATTAAATGGATAGATCATTCACTCATATGTTTTCTGTACATAAACTTTGTCTACTTTCTCACACGCACACACATTTTGGACAATTTCCCAACTTTTACAGATAGCGGGGCTGTGAGAAAAGCGTGAGGGGAGAGGTTGATTTTTTCAGAGGGGAATTAAAACAGATAAGAAACCAGGTGCTACACAAATGTTATTACAATACGCAGATATATATATATAAATTTAAAAAACACACATTTTTATCCCACAACCCACGCCCCCCTGGTCCGGACCAATATAAACAACTAATGCACGCGTGCTTTTGTGGAATCGGCCGTCTCATATCACAAAAAACAGGTTCCATCATTGCTCATAAAACGGTGATTAACCCGTTTCATTGGAGCAACACCTGCGTTATCCCTGACCAACACGGAAAAACCTGGCCTAACGCCCAATAGGACCACTGGAAATCACCCAGCAATCCTGCAGACTCGTGTCTGGTCAGTCCATACAGTTTCACCAAGTTTCACCAAAGCTCTACCATATGCAGCCCGATCAATACCTGTCTATTTGCAGCAAATTTCCAAATTTGTCATGACAGCTATACGCTCAGTTGATCTCCTTTACCGGAGTCAATGAGCGGTCACCTATAAGAGGCTTTTCCCACCGCTGCAGTTTCCACATAAACAGATATGTCGCACCTTCATAGACGTCATCAATTTGTATGGGCCAAATGTCACACCAGTTAGCAACTCTTGCCTATAATTTAGCTGTATCCAACTCTGACTAATCTGATGTACTTGCAGCAAGAAGCATCTTCTGCCAGCAACGACAGAGGATGAAGAGGTTAAAAGAAATTTTTCGTCTCACATAGTCTACGCTTCTACACTCCAAACCACCAAAATTCTATCAACAATCCCCTTATGTTAAAAACAAGAAATCACAAGTTTTCAACAAACACACAGACAAATGATCACATATAAAACAACTCAATCCAACCATAATTTACCCCATTCCAGGTTGTTTTCGGAGAACCTGACTAAACCTATCTTTTATCAAAAATAGATTCAGCAATTTGTCTTATCGATCCGGCTCTCTCCAGGCAGAAAATGTTTACACTTTAAGCAAAACGCTTACCTTGTTATGCGCGTGTGCAGCACACTGTCTGCCTGACTGAGAGAGCGGGAGCGGCTGTCGACCTGTAGCTTCTAAACCATCCTGTTTGTGACGCCAATTTGTGTAGTGGATTGTCCGAAGCTTAAACAGGCAACAAAAGTAGTTTAGTACAACAAATTTATTTACCCATTATCAGAAGTGCAGGTTGAATTAAGTTGGCCGTGCAGACAGACAACATGTTACTCCGGAGTAAACAAGACACACACAAGCCAAAATCACTCTCGAGTTCCGGTCTTCTGCCATTTTTTATATGTCTCTTGTGCGTCATTGTTTGTTATCTAATGCGTCTATGTCTTTTATCTTTTCCCTATCTGTTCCATAACAACTCGAATCCTTTAGACAGTCAACACATTCTGTAGACAGGTTGGCACGACTTAATATTCACTTTTGTCCCACTTGCACAGAATAGAAGAAAAATTAAATGAGCGTACATTCTTGACAGACATGCAATATAGGTCAAAGGTCAGAAATTCTACTACAATGGCTTTTTGCTTTATTTTATTAGATTGATTAACAATTTGTTTTTTGTGAATAAAACCTCAAAAATATGTTTAAAAAAATATTTTTTTAGGGCAACACTGCACACTTAATCGTACGCCTGAAGCCAAGAGGAGCTTATATAACCTTTAACCTGTTTTAAAAAGGTTTATTATAACTTACACACCAAATAATATATTACAAGAATCTGTTGAATTGAACATTGATTCTGAATCGAATCGTCACCCCAAGAATTAGAATCGAATCGTAAGGCGCACAATGATTCCTGCTTTTACCAATTTTGCTTGTTTTTGATGTGAAAGTTGAATCGAAAAGTAAATTAAATACTTCCTTAATACAAATCCCAAAACCAGTGAAGTTGGCACGTTGTGTAATTCGTAAATAAAAACAGAATACCCTGATTTGCAATCCTTTTAAACTTTTATTCAATTGAATAGACTGCAAGGACAAGATATTTAATGTTGAAATTAGGGTTGTACGGTATACCGGTATTAGTATAGTACCGCGATACTAATGAATAATTTTGGGTATTATACCGCTTCTGAAACGCACCGGTCCCGCACCTCCCCTTGCACCCGCGTCACGTCAAGTCATTGCTGGTTTACCAGCAGACGAGCATGTTCGGTAGCACACAATCACGGAATACTTACAAGCAGACGCAGTGTGTAGACAGAAAAGGGAGAATGGACGCATTTTGGCTTAAAAACTAATGATAAAGGTGAAGTTATAACACTGAAACGCCCTCAGAAAGAGGTGCTTTAAGACATGGCTAGCTAGCTAGCGGCTAACGTTCATCCGCCGTCGGCAGTGTTTTAGCTACTTCTAAATCACTAATAGTGGTCATCAATCAACAGAAGAATAAGTGATTATTACATTTTAACAAAAGTGTAGACAGAACATGTTACAAGAGAAAGTAAGCAGATATTAACAGTAAATTAACAAGTAGATTGATAATAAATTGTCTACCACTTGTCCTTAATAATGTTGACAAAATAATAGAATGATAAATGACACAATATGTTACTGCATATGTCAGCAGACTAATAAGGAGCCTTTGTTTGCTTACTTACTACTAAAATACAAGTTGTCTTGTATGTTCAGTATTTTATTTAAGGACTAAATTGCAATAAGAAACATATGTTTAATGTACCCTAAGATTTGTTGTTAAAATAAAGCCAATAATGCCTTTTCAACTTACCGGTATATTCAATTGAATAGACTGCAAAGACAAGATACTTAATGTTCAAACTGAGAAACTTACATTTTTCTGGCAAATAATCATTAACTTGGAATTTAATGGCAGCAACACATTGCAAAAAATTTGGCACAGGGGCATTTTTACCACTGTGTTACATAGCCTTTCTTTTTAACAACACTCAGTAAACGTTTGGGAACTGAGGAGACCAATTTTTGAAGCTTTTCAGGTGGAATTCTTTCCAATTCTTGCTTGATGTACAGCTTAAGTTGTTCAACAGTCTGGGGTCTGCGTTGTGGTATTTTACGCTTCATATTTTACGCTTCACCCACACGCCTCCTGGTCCTGGAGGAGAACAGGTCCTGGAGGGGTGGGAGTTTGCAGTCAATCACCTACTCAGCAGCACGTACCATGCGCTGCAGTCGAACCAAGAGGTGATGGAGGATGGTTCTTTTCCTCTTTGGTCCGTAGGACATGACGTCCACAGTTTCCAAAAACAATTTGAAATGTGGCCTCGTCAGACTATAGAACACTTTTACACTTTGCATCAGTCCTTCTTAGATATGAGCTTTGGTCCAGCAAAGCCGGCGGCGTTTCTGGGTGTTGTTGATAAATGGTTTGGCTTTGCATAGTAGAGTTTTAACTTGCACTTACAGATGTAGCGACAAACTGTAGTTACTGACAGTGGTTTTCTGAAGTGTTCCTGAGCCCTTGTGGATTACCACATGGACACACTGATGTCGCTTTTTGATGCAGTACCGCCTGAGGGATCGAAGGTCCGAAATATCATCGCTTACGTGCTGTGATTTCTCCAGATTCTGTGAACCTTTTGATGATATTACGGACTGTAGATGGTGAAATCCCTAAATTCCTTGCAATAGCTTGTTGAGAAATGTTGTTCTTGAACTTCGACAATTTGCTCACGCATTTGTTCACAAAGTGGTGACCTTCGCCACATCCTTGTTTGTGAATGACTTGGCATTTCATGGAAGCTGCTTTTAAACCTAATCATGGCACCCACCTGTCTTTTTTGTCACTTGTGCCAGCTTTTTTGAAACATGTTGCAGGCATCAAATTCCAAATAAGCTAATATTTGCAAAAAATTAAGTTTTCCAGTTCGAACGTTAAGTATCTTGTCTTTTCAGTCTATTCAATTGAATATAGGTTGAAAAAGGATTTGCAAATCATTGTATTTTGTTTTTATTTACGATTTACACAACGTGCCAACTGCACTGGTTTTGGAGTTTGTAGTTTTTTTCTTAGTTTATTTTTATTTTTTACATTACCATACGTGTCGTGAGCGTGACATCATTTATATCGAAATCGAATTGTTTGGTTAGACTCAGCTCTCTGTCCATGTCAAAAGTGCATGTTTTGTAGTGCCACAACAAAATGGTATTTATTGTTTTTGTGTGTTTCTCAGAATTAACCTGCAAAGCTCCCCCAGAGGATGTGATGGATGTGGAGGGCGTCCACCTGGAGGACTCGGAGAGAGTGTCCCACACGGAGGACTCGGAGCTCAGCCTAAGTTTCCAGGGTTACGTTGCTGAGCTGCGTCAGGTTCAAAGCAAGATGAGGAGTGCCCACATTCCCCACGCGGGACAACAGGATGACGACACAGACTGCAAGACAGACATTTTGAAGGCTACTGTCGTCTGAAGGGAAGCAAACAATAAACCCTCCTTTCACTCCACTGCTGCACTTTTAAACACCCCTCCTCTAATAAATGATTCATAGATATTGTGGATGTGATATTTTTCATGTACTTTACATTATAGAACATCAGCAATGACAAAAGAAAAATATACTTTTTTTCCCCATTGATTAGTCTATAAAGTTGGACACGTAATGAAGTACGTACAACCACTGATATGAGTGAGTCTTTTTTTCTTTTTTGTTATTGTGGTAGTGTTTCTAATATTCTGTCTCTCCTGTAGCAAAAACAAAATAATTATCAGAAGCAGCTCAAGAGTATGATGAACTAAAACCACAATAATAATAACAACATCATGTTTTTTTAATCTGTAAAACAGTTATTTATTTTTTTGTAATTTTGCTTTCATTGATAGTTTAATTATTTTATTATTATTTTGAGTGATTTTGTAATGGCTTTTTTCTTCTTTTATTTGGATTTTTATATAACTATGATTGTTGATGTTTTGTCAGTTTTATATTGTTTCACTATGCTATTTTTTGCTCATTTCATTTAGTTTTTATTGTTATTTTTTATGTTTATTTTTTTACTTTATTATGGTTTTCTTTTACATTTAGTTTTTACTTCATTTTTTGTTTAATTACTTTTGTTCATTTCATTATTACCTTAATGATGGATGTATGGATATCATTTTTAGTAATATATATATATGTTTTTCCTATTCATTTAATTGAATTTGATTCTCTTTGTATATTTTGTAAATAATTGTTCCATTAATATTATTTTTTCAATTTAATTTTTTTATTTTATTTTTTCAGTTTGATTTTGTTATTAAATGTTTTGTTTTGTAATTATGACTTAATTTGATTTCAGGAATGTTGTCAAAGCGTACATCAAATATTCCGTTTAAGAAAGTGGTATCAGATAGCTGTTTTCTGTAGCGAATGAAACAAAAAAAAAAGTTCTTCCTGTGTTGTATGGAATATTCCAGGTGACGGTACTGTTATTGTACTGTACTTCTTGCTTCTGTGGTTGAACATGTTGATTAAAAAATCGAAAACTTTTAATGGCTTTTTCTTTTTTTTTTGTCCCTGAAATTAGCACATTCCTGCAGTTGAATGTAATAAGTAACATGAATATTTGTTCCTTGTAACATGCTGCTTTTCTTCCACCTGGCTTCTCAAAGTACAAAACCCAAAACCAGTGAAGTTGGCACGTTGTGTAACTCGTAAATAAAAACAGAATACAATGATTTGCAAATCCTTTTCAACTCATATTCAATTGAATGCAGTGCAAAGACAAGATATTTAATGTTCGAATGTTTGCGAATAATCATTAACTTAGAATTTAATGGCAGCAACACATTGCAAATAAGTTGGCACAGGGGCATGTTCACCACTGTGTTACATGGCTTTTTCTTTCAACAACACTCAGTAAACGTTTGGGAACTGAGGAGACCAATTTTTGATGCTTTTCAGATGGAATTCTTTATCATTCTTGCTTGATGTACAGCTTAAGTTGTTCAACAGACCGGGGTCTCCGTTGTGGTATTTCAGCCTTCATAATGCGCCACACATTTTCAATGGGAGACAGATCTGTCTAGAACAATCCGGATTGTTTTTTCCCTCTTTGTTTCAACATTGCTTCAACATTGCGTGGAAGTCTGGGACAGTGCCGAGGGAGTGGCAGACTGGGGTGGTGGTTCCCCTTTTCAAAAAGGGGGACCAGAGGGTGTGTGCTAATTACAGAGGTATCACACTACTCAGCCTCTCTGGGAAAGTTTACGCCAAGGTACTGGAAAGGAGGGTCCGGCCGATAGTCGAACCTCAGATTCAAGAGGAGCAATGTGGATTCCGTCCTGGTCATGGAACAACTGACCAGCTCTTTACTCTTGCGGGATTCCTGGAGAAGGCCTGGGAGTATGCCTATCCAGTCTACATGTGCTTTGTGGATTTGGAGAAGGCGTATGACCGGGTCCCCCGGGAGATCTTGTGGGAGGTGCTGAGGGAGTACGGAGTGAGGGGAACCCTGCTGAGGGCCATCCAATCTCTGTACAACCAAAGCGAGAGTTGTGTCCGGGTGCTTGGATGTAAGTCGGATCCGTTTCCAGTGGGGGTTGGTCTCCGCCAGGGCTGCGCTCTGTCACCTATCCTGTTTGTGATTTTCATGGACAGGATTTCTAGGCAGAGTCGTGGCCATGGCGGACAGGGTATACGTCTCGGGGGGCTAAAGGTTGCGTCACTGCTGTTTGCAGATGATGTGGTCCTGATGGCACCTTCGGTTCGTGACCTTCAGCTCTCACTGGATCGGTTCGCAGCCGATTTTCAGTGTGTATATATATATATATATATATATATATATATATATATATATATATATATATATATATATATATATATATATATATATATATATATATATATATATATATATATATATATATATATATATATATATATATATATATATATATATATATATATATATATATATATATATATATATATATATATATATATATATATATATATATATATATATATATATTTACAGTATCCTATTTGTGTGTATTCATTTGTGAAACCAATGACTAAACTAAGCAGCTGCTGCGCCTGGTGACGCCCCTGCATGTCACCAGCGACTATTAGAGGAGGACAGACGTCTTCCAGCTGTGTTGTGACTTGGCACTTCCTCTCCTGGCTTCACCCCCGTCTTCCATCCTTTCTACGAAGGTTCGGCCGTCCACTAGTCGGGTATGGGGGAGAGGGAAAGTCCACCATTTCACTGGAAGTGCCCAAAAGGGGAGCACCGGAGTGTCTTTTTGTCTTATCGCTCACCAGGTTATAGACAAGCCCGGTGACGCAAAGGTTTGACTCAGGAGGGGACGGGCTAATACTTGCAAGGATCCCCTCGCTGGCATTCATGAAGGCGCGTTGAAAGCGAAACATGACGTTTGCAGTCATGATGCGGATACTTTTATGTCTTCTCAGCGCACCGGCGGTAAGTCCATGAAAGACACTATCTATGTTTTTGATTGAATATAGTCGTGTTGTTGTTTGTTAGTTTACACGTGAGACCGTTACGTCCCGCAGAGAGACATCAAGCAGTCCAAAAGGTATGAATCCTGCCAGAAGATCACAGCACTTACCCAAGAAATACATTGCTGTTTAATTTAATTCATGTTTGGATTTTTGTAGTTCTTCTGACGATATTGGGTAAAGAATGCAAGTTTCCTTTTCGCCAAGGAGGACAAATTCATCATAGCTGCATCACGGTCATTGTCTCCAGACCTTGGTGAGTCCTTAGCGTCATTAAGGTTGATGGCCATTCATCAAATAGTGTTTAGTATGTATATTATGTCTGTATCATTTCGGCCTTATATATTTTATTTATATTTTTTGGGCCGTCAAACGATTAAAATATTTAATCGTGATTAATCACAGTTTTTCCAATTTTAATTGACAAAGATAAGACCTTCTGGAGGAAAGTTCTGTGGTCAGATGAAACAAAAATGGAGCTGTTTGGCCACAATACCAATCAATATGTTTGGAGGATAAAAGGTGAGGCCTTTAATCCCAGGAACACCACCCTACCGTCAAGCATGGTGGTAGTGGTATTATGCTCTAAGCCTGTTTTGCTCCCAATGGAACTGGTGCTTTAAAGAGAGTAAATGGGACAATGAAAAAGGAGGATTATGTCCAAATTCTTCAGGGCAACCTAAAATCATCAGCCTGGAGGTTGGGTTTTGGGTGCAGTCGGGTGTTCCAACAGGACAATGACCCCAAACACATGTCAAAAGTGGTAAAGGAATGGCTAAATTAAAGTTAAAGTACCAATTAGAGATGTCCGATAATGGCTTTTTTTACCGATATCCGATATTCCGATATTGTCCAACTCTTAATTACCGATACCGATATCAACCGATACCGATACCGATATATACGGTCGTGGAATTAACACATTATTATGCCTAATTTTGTTTGTTTGGGTAGCGGGGCGTTTATATTGTAGCGTCCCGGAAGAGTTAGTACTGCAAGGGATTCTGGGTATTTGTTCTGTTGTGTTTATGTTGTGTTACGGTGCGGATGTTCTCCCGAAATGTGTTTGTCATTCTTGTTTGGTGTGGGTTCACAGTGTGGCGCATATTTGTAACAGTGTTAAACTTGTTTATACGGACACCCTCAGTGTGACCTGTATGGCTGTTGACCAAGTATGCCTTGCATTAATTTGTGATAAGAACAGCCGGTAGATATAATGTGACTCAGACGGCACGCACGCAAAGGAAATGCCTTTAAGGTTTATTGGCACTTTGTACCTCTCCCTACATCCGTGTACACAGCGGCGTTTTACTTTTAGAAACCGATACCGATAATTTCTGATATTACATTTTAAAGCATTTATCGGCAGATAATATCGGCAGCCCGATACTATCGGACATCCCTAGTACCAATAATTGTCACATCAGGCTAGAATTAAGGCCCGAATGCAGCTGAGATAGGCTCCAGCACCCCCGGCGACCCTGAACGGGACAAGCGGTAGAAAATGGATGGATTGAATGGCTTTCCCAAAGTCCTGACTTAAACGTGTGGACAATGCTGAAGAAACAAGTCCATGTCAGAAAACCAACAAATTTAGCTGAACTGCACCAATTTTGTCAAGAGGAGTGGTCAAAAATTCAACCAGAAGCTTGCCAGAAGCTTGCGGATGGCTATCAAAAGCACCGTATTGCAGTGAAACTTGCCAAGGGACATGTAACCCAATATTTACATTGCTGTAGGTATACTTTTGACCCTTTAGATTTGGTCACATTTTCAGTAGACCCATAATAAATTCATAAAAGAACCAAACTGTGAGGAACTCGCATGGCTGCCGTTTGTGTGTCCCCAAGATGCAAGAACCAGCGGGAGGATGAGCAGGTAAGATGATTTTAATTAACATAAACAGAAAATAAAGCAGTCTTGCATAAATGTTCCAAACATAGAGAGTCTATCATCGAGCACTGAGGAGTGCTCGAGAGAAAACATAAATAGACATATGCTGATTGGCAGCAGGTGTGGACCGGCTGCCAATCAACGGCAGGTGAGGAGAAAACAGTGCTCCGCGGAACAAACAGGAAATTTAACAAAATAAGAGCACTGACAGGAAGTAATACAAAAACCAGGAAACAAACTGAAATGAAGTGACCGATCGTCACACAAACTTCATGAATGTCTTTTGAGACCTACAAGTATGTGTTTCAATCACTCTATCACAAAAAAATAAGAGTTGTAGAAATTATTGGAAACTCAAGACAGCCATGACATTATGTTCTTTACAACTCTTGACTACAACTGTGTGTGTGTATATGTGTATATATATATATATATATATATATATATATATATATATATATATATATATATATATTAGGGCTGCAACAACTAATCGATTAAATCGATTATAAAAATAGTTGGCGATTAATTTAGTCATCGATTCGTTGGATCTATGCTATGCGCATGTGCAGAGGCTACTTTTTATTTTTTTGTATTTTTTTTAATTTTTTAAATAAACCTTTATTTATAAACTGCAACATTTACAAACAGCTGAGAAACAATAATCAAAATAAGTATGGTGCCAGTATGCTGTTTTTTTCCAATAAAATAGGATATAAATGTAGTTTGTGTCTTTCATCCGATTATTAATCGATTAATCGAAGTAATAATCGACAAATTAATTATATATATATATATATATATATATATATATATATATATATATATATATATATATATATATATATATATATATATTACTCAAAGTTTGCACTTAACATTATTATACTTAAGAGCATGAAGAATGAGTTGACCTAGTCTTTGTGAAAATGCACTGAGATAAACGATGCTAAAGACTTACCACTAATCTGAAGATAAGTTTTAGAAGAGAAATTATGTCCTGAACTTAGTGATTACTTTACACATTTTACTCTAACTGCTGCAGCAGGAAATATCATGACTGCTTCACAGCCCACACTAGTGCTCACAATAGGATGAAAAATGCCCCACAACACTCAATACTTTGTCATTTCAGTGATAATATTCCTTCCCGACCAAATGTGCCAAAACCTTACAGATGATATTTTTTTTTATCATACAGGTGCAGTCTAGGAAAACTTTAATTTCTAAGGGGTGGATACTGTCTGATGAACATGTGCACTTAATCTCGTGTGAAAAGAAATCCACAATGTGAAGAAAACCTCTCATTTGGAAAGGATATTTTAGAAAAAATAAGCACAATTGCAAGGCCTTAGAAAATAGACAACACTATAGGTTATTACATTATTTTAAAGGGGTCATTTTATGATTTTTTTTTTCTTCATTTAAAACATTCTTTGTGGTCTACATAACATGTAATGGTGGTTCTCTGGTCAAAATTTAGCATAGACTATATTTTATACACCATCTTCAAGCTGCTTTCTGACGGTCTGTTTGGGATGCACCAATTTGTGGGCGGTCTTATTTACGTGGCTCCACTTCGACTGCTTCTTCTCCTTGTCAACCATGTTAGCTTTTAGCAGTTCCATATGGAGTCTACTGACATATATAAGTTAGAACTTGGAACTATACGCTATTTTGTATTAGAAATGGCAACAGCAGAGGATTCATGTGCATGTATGAGGAACACCTACAGTCTGACACCTACAGTGTCAGACAACAACGGCGGACTCACGCAAAGCTCTTCTGGTAAATCTATACCATATATGGATAATCCCCTGATGTCACAACTGGTAAAAACGTCACAAATTTTGGAAATTCTAAACAGCTCGTTTGGAGGAAGTATGAAGGAAGGCAAGATTGTTTTATAAATATCTCTGGTTTGATTCCACATTTTCGGGACTTGCATATCCCAAATGCACAAAAACAGGTACCAATAGGTAAGAAAAGTTGGTTTTGCATAACAGGCCCCCTTTAATATGATGGGTTGGTCATGAACTAAAGTGGGTCTGAGGCATGAAAGTCCAAGGTTGAAAATGGGTCTCACTCCGGCTGTGATGTGTCTGAATGTTTGTGTTCATTTTGTGTTGACCTGTTTAATAAAGCATAATGTTTAATAAAGGTGCATTTGCATAAAGAAAATAAATTGTGCACAGTCACTCACCCTGTGTCGTCAACATGTACGCACAGAGAGTGCGTGCACACATACAATAGCAGTTCAAAAGAAGCAACAAACAATTTGCAATCATGTTGTTATGATAGAATATACATTCAATGACTAGCTGTCCAAATCGCTTTAATTAGCTAACACCCAAAGCTCAAGCGCGTGCATGTGTTACCCATGTGTTACGTACGTACCTAATTACGTCATTATGTACGAGAAGCTTTAAGAGGGCGGGATATACAGGTACTGTGTAAAATACATTGGAAAGTTAGCGCCCTCGAGGTATGTGTAAATGTTGCAAAAAGCCCCTTAAACTCTTATTAGGATCAACTTGAATGAAGTGTTTTGTCCTTGAAGCAGTACGCACCATACATACTTATTTATGTTGTATTATTCCGCGCCAACAATCACTCTGCCTCCATTTTTTCTCAAACTTTCTACAAATCAGCAAAAAGCCACTCTTTAATCATGCCGTGTCAAAGAATCTGCCTCATTCCTTCACTTTCTTTCACTTCTCATATACTGTATATACAAATGTTGTATAAAACACATTCGTGTGCTTTTTCTTTTCATAGGTGCTCTCTAACATCTAATTTCGACCGGGACCGTCTGTGGGGTTACTGCGCCCTGGAGCAACAACATACCAATGGTTAGCAATCTTTTTTTACAAACACATCTTGGTGAACGACAATTGAGTTTCACTCTATATGCACTATGTTAGTGCATATAGAGTACACAGGTTTGAATGATAAATCGCTGTAAAACTCCCGACGGTTAGGACAACCCCTGCAAAAACATTTATGGAATCACCAGACTCGGAGGATGTTCATGCAGTTGTTTAATTTTGTAGAAAAAAAAGCACATAACAGACATGACACAAAACTATAGTCATTTCAAATGACAAACAAAAATCTAGACCAAGTACAAACAACATGAGTAGACCAAGGACAAAGCAATATGTCCACCTATTTCTCTCTTCTTATTTGTTCATTTTATTTTTGTGATTAAAATATTTACTTCATTTCTTTTCATTCACGGGGAGGCTTTGCCAAGGCAGATGCTGGGTGTCCCATCTCCACTGTTGGGGTTCCTCTTTGGGTGGGGTTGGTGGTTCTCGTGGCCTCATGCCGGACGGTCCTGCTGTGGCCGTTTGGGGTGGAGCGGCCCAGGTGTGCTTCCCAAGGGGGTGTTAGGCTCTTGGGGGCTCGGTTTCTGATGGGGCGGAGCGGGCGGTGTCTGGGCCCCTCGGGGCGAGATGACCCGTCTTCCTTCTGCCTGTGTGGGGAGTGGTCTCTCGCTGGCTTGGGGGCTGGTTGGTTGTCTCCTACTACTCCCACGCGTTGGTCCCTTGTTTCCTTGGCGCTACACCTGCTGTTTTGGGTGGGGCTTTCTGTATGGTTGGGGCCGTGCCTTCCACATATTGGGAGACAAAAATACTGTACATAGATACAAACGTACATTCATCCATACACATGTACATACATACGCAGATTCACTGTACAAACATACATCTATACATATACACATGCACATTTACAGCACATCCGTGCATACAATCATACTTCAGTAAACACATTCATACATACAAGTGTACGCAATCACACTCATACAAATACACACCAACATCTCAAACACGGCACACTGCTAAAGTGTGATCATTCTATACCATGACAATGTAAAAGGTTAATATAGTCTGCTCTTCTTTCTTCCCCCTCTTTCTCTCCTTTCTTTGTAATCCAATTACCGTATTTTTCGGAGTATAAATCGCTCCAGAGTATAAATCGCACTGGCCGAAAATGCATAATAAAGAAGGAAAAAAACATATATACATTGCACTGGATTTAAAGTTGCATTTTTTGGGGACATTTATTTGATAAAACCCCACACCAAGAATAGACATTTGAAAGGCAATTTAAAATAAATAAAGAATAGTGAACAACAGGCTGAATAAGTGAACGTTATATGACGCATAAATAACCAACTGAGAACGTGCCTGGTATGTTAACGTAACATATTATGGTAAGAGTCATTCAAATAACTAACATATAGAACATGCTATTCGTTTACCAAACAATCTGTCACTCCTAATCGCTAAATCCGATGAAATCTTATACGTCTAGTCTCTTACGTGAATGAGCTAAATAATATTATTTGATATTTTACGGTAATGTGTTTAATAATTTCACACATAAGTCGCTCCCGAGTATAAGTCGCACCCCCGGCCAAACTATGAAAAAAACTGCGACTTATAGTCCGAAAAATACGTTATTCATTAAATGTATGTATTGTTGCATTTTAAGCGATCGTAATGTTGATAATATAGGTAAATATTGTTATTAATTATCAATATTGTTATTTCTATTGGTGTTATTTTTGTTTCAATTGTAGTACAATGGTGTTCATTTGTCAATACTGTTATTACTATCTACCTCACTAATTTGCTTTTCTTTTCTTTAAAAAAAATAAAAAATTCCTAGTATCATTTTTGTATATATCGTATGTGCTGATGTAATTCTGTTGTTGTCTCTCTCTCTTGTCCCCAGAATTTCCTCCTCTGTCTTGTTTTTTTCTCTTCCCCTCCTGCTGCAGTCCAGCTGTGACAAACACTAAATATATATCCAAAAATGTAATGAAGTCAAATTAAAATAAGGCAAATAGGCTTTTGTAAAGTAAATCTGTACAGCAGATATGGGTGTCTACATCAACCAAATTATTTGCCTGACTGGCTGGACAGGACATTTTCCATTCATCCATTTTCTACTGCTTGTCCCTCTCGGGATTGCGTGGGGTGGCTGGAGCCTATCCGAGCTGCAGGGCTAATTAAAAACAAAAAATAAAAAAAGCAGTACAGTATGTCTTGAAAACAGAAAATGCACAGCAAAACAAATGAAGAAATTGGCAGAAACTGGAGACCTAAATGTGACCGAACTGTAAGAAAGTGCCTTAAGGAAATGGTAATTAAATACACAGAAAATAAAACAAAGCCATCATTAACACCTAAACATAATAAACCACTGTTCCAATAGGCTAAGGAAAAGCAATGGTGTACTATGAATGAATGGACGAAAGCTATATTCGTTGATGAATCGCAAATCTGCATGCAAATTATTCATTATCAATATTGTTATATCTATTGGTGTTATTTTTTGTTATTTTTATGATGCTGGAACTTTTGTCTGGTGTCGCTCCAATGAAATTTATGAAGATGACTGCCTGTAGAAAACATGCTCATTTCCACAGTCATTGACGATATGGGCCTGCATCTCAGGTAATGGCACTGGGAAGATGGTGGCCACTACTGTAGATCTTCAATAAATGCACAAGTTTACATTGGCATTTTGGTGACTTTTCTTATTCCATCAATGGAAAGTATGTTTGGGGATAATGACATGATTTTCTAGATGATAATGCACCCTGTAATAGAGCAAAAACTTTATTTCAATAAAGATACAAAAGGTCAATGTCATGACCTGCAAATAGCCCTGATCTTAATCTAAATGAAAATGAGTGGTGGAAATTGAAGAAAACGCTCCATAACAAGTCTGCAACCTGCAAAGCTGATCCGACAACAGCAGTCAGAGAAAGTTGGAGCAAGATTAATGAAGACTACTGTTTGTCACTCGTTAAGTCCATGGGGTGTAGGGGGGTGGGTAGAGATAGCACCCTTGTTGATTGGCAGCTGCTCCCTACTCGTAGGGAGGCCACGCTTCACCGGTTCTCATCCATCCCCTAAATCTCTCACGTGCTGGCTCCAAGCGCCACACCCCGGTACACTGCCTCAGCTGGCAGACCAAACCACGTGAGGGGGTGGTGTGTACACTGCACCACTAGGCGGAGGAGCTGCACCAGTCAGCCAACGGCTAGGGCGGAGGAAGACCACATAGGACTCAACGGCCAAGTGTAAAGGAGTAAACCTTACAAATCCGGAGTGGAGCCCCGAAGGCGGATAGGTGCTCGCAAGACAACACCCTTCCGGCAACTCCTGCAGCAAAGCTGGTGCCAAACGTCATGCTCCGCATTCCTTTGGATCCCGTCAGCCAAGCCAAGAGGGGGATTCTGACGACTGGGCAACCCAAAGTCCCCATACCTTATGCCCAGGCTTGCGCCATGGAGGTCACAAAAACTGGAGAGGTCACTCCAGCCTCGCTCGCAAGAGTGAGGACACAACACGGAAGCTGGCAGTTTACGGGTTATAAGTCCCATCTGATTGGCGTAAGTATGGGGCGCCACGGGTCAGCTTCGACGGTGGGAGGGATCATAGTGTCCCAGTGGACGACTACTGCCCGCCTTAAACCGGGCAGCCCCCGGTCAGTAGGGTGTCGGCCCGCCAACGTTTGCCTGCTTCAGTGGGTGCCTGGAGCTTAGTGTACTGTAAAGGCACGATGAGCAGACGGTAAATCTTTGCACCAAACAATAAGAAAATTAAAAAGAAGACTCCAGCTCTTCTATTTGGTAGCTGGAACGTGCGCACTATGCGCACAGGCATCTCAGATGACCTCAGAGTGGTGGAAGACACCAGAAAGACAGCCATCATTGACAGAGAGCTCACCAGACTCAACGTCAGCATAGCTGCCCTCCAAGAAACCCGGCTCCCTTCCAGCGGCTCCCTCAGAGAGGAGAACTACACCTTCTTCTGGAAGGGCAGAGAACCCGAAGAGCCCCGCCAGCATGGTGTTGGCTTTGCCATCAAAAACACCCTCCTGGCTGCAGTGGAGCCTCCCTCAGGTGGCACCGAGCGCCTTTTGTCCATCCGCCTCGCCACTGCTGCTGGTCATGTCAACATCCTCAGTGTGTACGCTCCCACTCTCACCTCATCGGAAGACACAAAAGACCAGTTCTATGGGCAGCTTGATGAACTGATAAAGGGCCTCCCAAAAGATGAGCCCTTATTCCTCCTTGGCGACTTCAATGCCAGAGTAGGTGCAGATCACAAGTCATGGCCCTCCTGCCTTGGACGTCATGGCACAGGGAAGGTAAATGAGAATGGTCAAAGGCTGCTGGAACTGTGCTCCTACCATGACCTCTGCATTACAAACACCTTCTTCGAGTGTAAACCATCACACAGAGTGTCGTGGAGGCATCCGCGGTCCCAACGCTGGCACCAACTCGACCTTGCCATCACCAGGCGCTCTGCCTTAAACAATGTCCTCATCACCAGAAGCTACCATAGTGCAGACTGTGACACTGACCATGCCCTTGTGTGCAGCAAAGTGCGTCTCCAGCCACGCAAGCTACATCACTCCAAACCAAAAGGCCGCCCCCGGATCAACACAGTACACATGTCAGATCCCCTTAAGGTGGACGCATATGTAACCAACCTGGATGAAGCCCTACAGGACCTGCCAGATCATGACGCCACAGGAAAGTGGAATGCCATGAGGGACAAAATTTACAACACGGCCATGTCCTCGTTTGGCAAGAAAGAACATCCCTGCCAGGATTGGTTCAAAGCCCACCTTCCAAGGATGAAACCAGAAATAGAGGCTAAACGTGCAGCCTTCTTAGCACACAAGGAATGCCCAAATGAACAGACACTCACAGCACTCAGAAGGGCTCGGAACACCACCCAGCGTGTTGCTAGACAGTGTGCCAATGAATATTGGCAACAACTGTGTAAGGAAATACAGAGCTGTGCCGAGTCCGGAAACACACGCGGCATGTACAACGGCATCAAAAAGGCCCTTGGCCCTGCAGTAAAAGGAATTGCCCCCCTGAAATCTCTGTCAGGGGAGAAGATCACTAACCGGGAGGAACAGATGACCAGATGGGTGGAACACTACTCAGAACTGTACTCCCGTGAAACATCAGTTTCCAATGCTGCCCTTAGTGGTACGAAGGATCTGCCCATCATGGAGGAGCTAGATGAAGTGCCCACTATGGAAGAGCTCAGCAAAGCCATTGATGCCCTCCCAAACGACAAAGCACCAGGTAGCGATAACATCCCACCTGAAGCCATCAAGCACGGGAAACCTGCCCTGCTTCAGCCTCTGTATGAGTTGCTCTGCATGTGCTGGGAGGAAGGTGCAGTCCCACAAGACATGCGTGACGCCACCATTGTGACACTGTATAAAAACAAAGGTGACCGCAGTGACTGCAACAACTACAGAGGGATCTCCCTTCTCAGCATTGTCGGCAAAGTGTATGCACGCATCCTCCTCAACAGGCTGCAGAGACTCGCGGATCGTGTCTATCCAGAATCCCAATGTGGCTTCAGAGCAGGCAGGTCGACAACTGACATGATCTTTTCCCTTCGACAGCTCCAGGAAAAGAGTAGAGAGCAAGGCCAGCCACTCTACATGATGTTCATAGACCTCACCAAGGCCTTCGATCTGGTCAGCAGGGAAGGCCTATTCCAGCTCCTTGAGAAGATTGGCTGCCCCCCAAAGCTCGGCAGCATGGTGACCTCCTTCCATGTCAACATGAAGGGCACAGTCCTGTATGACGGATCATCCTCAGAACCATTCTGTATCAACAGTGGTGTCAAGCAGGGCTGTGTACTTGCACCAACCCTTTTCGGGATTTTCTTTTCCCTGCTCCTGTCTTACGCCTTCGACTCCTCCACTGATGGTGTATACCTGCACACCCGGTCTGATGGGAGATTGTTTAACCTGGCGCGACTGCGTTCTAAGACCAAGGTCAGGACAGTTCTCATCAGGGAGATGTTGTTTGCTGATGATGCAGCCCTCATGACTCACACAGAGGATGCCCTTCAGAGTTTGGCTGACCGCTTTGCCGATGCTTGTAAGCAGTTTGGGCTCACAATAAGCCTGAAGAAGACCAACATCAGTGCACAAGACATCAGTACTGCCCCCTCCATCACAGTTGATAACATCAGACTGGACACTGTGGACGAGTTCACCTACTTGGGATCAACAATCAGCAACAACCTCTCACTGGACATCGAACTGGACAGGCGTCTCGGAAAGGCAAATACCATCATGGCTAGACTGACCAAGAGAGTGTGGGAGAACGGAGCGCTGTCAGAACACACCAAGATCCGTGTATATCAGGCCTGCGTTCTCAGCACCCTTCTCTATGGAAGTGAATCCTGGACCACCTATATGAAGCAAGAACGTCGGCTCAACACCTTCCACATGCGGTGCCTCAGGCGCATCCTCAACATCAGCTGGCAGGACCACATCCCATACACCAACATCCTGCAGCGCGCCAAGATCCCCAGCATGTACTCCCTGCTGAGTCAACGCCGTCT
>NC_084742.1:47770220-47778846 GCF_033978785.1 Entelurus aequoreus
TACGGTGGTGTCATCCGCAAATTTGATGATGGACTTGCTGGAGTGGGCAAGTGTGCAGTCATACGTGTAGAGGGAGTAGAGTAGGGGGCTCAGCACGCAGCCTTGTGGAGAGCTGGTGCTGAGGTATAGGCTCGAAGACATGTGGCGGCCCATCTGCACCCTCTGGGGGTGGTTGGATAAGAAGTCCTTAATCCACATGCAGATGGAGTTCGATAGACCCAGGTCTGACAGTTTGGACACCTGTCAGTCTTAAATGCCGAACTATAATCCACAAAGAGCAGCCGCACAGCTCCCCCCGTCTCCAGGTGACACAGAGAGGAGTTTAGAGCTGTGGCGATCGCATGCTCTGTAGGCAAACTGATGTGGGTTGAGCTCGGGAGGTAGGACTGAGGTGAAATGGGTCCGTACCAGCTTCTCGAAACACTTCATGGCTATAGGTGTAAGTGCGATTGGGCGGTAGTCATTCAGGCAGCTGATGGAGTTCTTCTTCGGCACCGGGATTATTGTGGAGGTTTTCAGGCATGATGGGATGACGGCCTGAGAGAGGGACTGGGTGAGGATCTTAGTATATACCCCAACCAGCTGGTCTGCACAATCCCTCAGTACCTGTCCCGGGACCCCATATGGGCCCGTAGCCTTCCTCGGGTTCACCGCCCTCAGCGTGCGCCTCACCTCATGCTCCTCCAGTATAAGGGTACGGCTGCTGTGGGTGTTAGGTGGGGGTGTTGTGACAGCCACAGGTGTCTTTCTCTCGAATCGGGCGAAGAAGCTGTTTAGCTCCCCCGCTCGAGAGGCGTCGCCGTCAGCCGAGGCGTTACTGGGTCTGAAGTTGGTCAAGTGTTGTATTCCTTGCCATACCTCCTTGGTGTTGTTGCTCTGAAGGTGGTCTTCCATTCTCCTCCTGTGCTCGGCTTTTGCCTCTCTGATACCTCTCTTCAGATTGGCTCTGGCAGCACTGTAGAGTGCCTGGTCCTGCGCTTTAAAGGCACTGTCTCTCTCTTTGAGTAAGCCCTGTACTTCTTTTGTCATCCAGGGCTTCCTGTTGGGGTAGACCCGGATGTGCTTGTCCACTGTGACAGTGTCTATGCAGTGTTTGATGTATCCCAGGACTGCTGCTGTGTACAGCTCCAAGTCTGAGTTTTCAAAAACTGACCAGTCTGTTGTTTCAAAGCAGTCCTGCAGCTGTTCCATGGCTCCCTCCGGCCATGTTTTGACCGTTTTGGTTATGATAGGAGCGCTTCTCCTTATTGGTACGTAAGCTGGTAACAGGAGCAGGGACATGTGGTGAGACTTGCCTAGTTGAGGTAGTTGTTTGGCTCTATATCCATTTTTTATGTTGGAATAGACTTTGTCCAGTGTGTTAGCTCCCCTCGTAGCACACTTCACGTGCTGGTGTAGTTTAGGGAGCACCTTTTTCAGGTCGGCATGATTGAAATCCCCTGCTATGATGTGATCGGAATGAAAATGTGACCTGAGTAGAGATGTCCGATAATATCGGCCTGCCGATATTATCGACCTATAAATGCTTTAAAATGTAATTTTGGAAATTATCGGTGTCGGTTTTTTATTATCGGTATCGGTTTTTTATTTTTTTATTTTATTTTATTAAATCAACATAAAAAACACAAGATACACTTACAATTAGAGCACCAACCCAAAAAACCTCCCTCTCCCATTTACACTCATTCACACTCATTCACACAAAAGGGTTGTTTCTTTCTGTTATTAATATTCTGGTTCGTACATTATATATTAATATGTATCAATACAGTCTGCAAGGGATACCGTCCGTAAGCACACATGATTGTGCGTGTTGCTGGTCCACTAATAGTACTAACCTTTAACAGTTAATTTTACTCATTTTCATTAATTACTAGTTTCTATGCAACTGTTTTTATATTGTTTTACTTTCTTTTTTATTCAAGAAAATGTTTTTAATTTATTTATCTTATTTTATTTTATTAATTTAAAAAAAAAGAACCTTATCTTCACCATACCTGGTTGTCCAAATTAGGCATAATAATGTCTTAATTCCACGACTGTATATATCGGTATCGGTTGATATCGGTAGCGGTAATTAAAGAGTTGGACAATATCGGAAGATCGGATATCGGCAAAAAGCCATTATCGGACATCCCTAGACCTGAGCCTTGTGCTGAATAATTTTCAACTGTGCAAAGATACCGTTTACATGGTAAGTTTATTTCGAAAATGCATACAATCACAACATAATACATCACAATTTCCAGTTTCTCTTTTTGAAAATGAGCAGGAAGAAGCAGAGCTTATTCAATCCTACCCCTTTTACAATTTCATAGCAATTGCTAACACTTTTGTTCACTTCCTGTTCTCAATCTGTTCACAATATACTCCATGAATAACACATTTCTAAAAAAGAATACAAATAAAAATACATAAAAAATCAATGTATTTTTTATATAGGGGGATAAATACGATTATCAATAGGTTCAAAATGTTCATTAGGATTATTCTTTGTACTTTGTAAACACTTTGAGTTTGAACAGTTCCTTAAAGTGGATCATATTAGTATATTGTATGATTTATGTAATTTACATACTGATATACTGTTAAGTATTGCACGTGCATACAAATGTTTTAACCTAAATTTTCCTCTAATATTATATTTGTCCACTTTTGTTGAGAAGAATTGTTCTACATTCTTAGGTAGCAGGTTACATTTTTGGCGTGGCGAAGTTGGTAGAGTGGCCGTGCCAGCAATCGGAGGGTTGCTGGTTACTGGGGTTCATAGTCACGTCCGTTGTGTCCTTGGGCAAGACACTTCACCCTTACTCCTGATGGCTGCTGGTTAGCGCCTTGCATGGCAGCTCCCGCCATCAGTGTGTGAATGTGTGTGTGAATGGGTGAATGTGGAAATACTGTCAAAGCGCTTTGAGTACCTTGAAGGTAGAAAAGCGCTATACAAGTATAATCCATTTATCATTTATACATATAGTTTGCTTTGTGCATAATTTTAGCTGTTTGCAAATTCACTATATCATTGAATTTCAGTATTTTTGATTCATTAAATAAAGGGTTTGAATGTTCTCTATATCGAACATTATGCATTATTATCTTTTGTAACTTGGTTAGTGAAGCGTAGGTATTTGCCCATATTTCTACACAATATCTCAGATATAGTAACATTTCTTTTTTGTCCAATACACTTTTAGCTTTATTACTTATTGATGTATTTCATGCCACCTTATAGTGTATATTTTTACATGACATTTCCATTTTGTGATCAGTTATTGCACCCAATAATTTGGTTTATTTACTCTTTGAATGTTTTGTCCTTGTATTTGTATTTGTTTGACTTTCTCCTCTGTTACGAAAAGCATTATTTTTGTTTTACTGAGGTTCAAGTATAGTCTGTTTTTGTCAAACCATCTTTTTAATTGATTCATTACTTCTGTAATATTTGTATTCTTCTGTGTCTAATTTGCTGAACAAATCACCGTTGTATTGTCTGCAAATAATGCTAACTTTAAGTCCTTTGTAACTTTACGAATTTATCATTTATGTAGAGATTGAACAATTTTGGTCCCAGTATTGATCCCTGTGGTATACCACAGGGTGTATTTAGCGTTGTAGACGTGTGTTCGCCTAACTTCACATATTGCTTCCTACTGTTTAAAAAGCTTCTTACCCATTTTTGGTACATGATGTGATCTCCAATAATGTTGACTAGGGCTAGGTGTGTAGAATCATCATCCCTTTCCAAGTGTTGTAAGCATTATAATCTAACCTTTTACGGCTTTCAGCATGTAATGATCTAACTCGTGCATGTGCATTAACTTTCTTTGTTAGCTAATAATAGTGATTTGGATTGCTAACAATAGCTATCATTGTATGTATGTTGTATTGTAACAACAACATGACTTCAAATTGTTAGTTGCTTCTTTTGGACTGTCTTTGTGTATGTGCACACGCTACTTGCATGCACGTGTGGATGAGACAGCGATAATTAATAAGCATGAACGCCAAACAAATTCTTCAGACCAATGAACATTTTTATTTGATATAATTAGAGATCTTTATGTGTGGAGTTTGCATGTCCTCTCCGTTACTGCGTGGGTTCCCTCCGGGTAGTCCGGCTTCCTCCCACCTCCAAAGACATGTACCTGGGGATAAGTTGATTGGCAACACTAAATTGGCCCTAGTGTGTGAATGTGAGTGTGAATGTTGTCTGTCTATCTGTGTTGGCCCTCTGATGAGGTGGCGACTTGTCCAGGGTGACCCCGCCTTCCGCCCGATTGTAGCTGAGATAGGCTCCAGCGACCCCCCGCGACCCCAAAAGGGACAAGCGGTAGAAAATGGATGGATGGATTAGTAATTGTGAAAAATAAAAACATTTTAAAATATATAAGTTCTGCTAAACCACCAATGGTGAAATAAGCTAGTGTTCTTTCTTTTTTCATTTGAAAAATGTAACCGTGAGCAGTGGTTTTACGCTAAAGCACTTTTGTTTCCAGCGTGTCGCTCCAACCCGTGCCAGAATGATGGAACGTGCCGGATGATCATAGCCACCGGCAAGGAAGTGTGTAACTGCCGAAAGAGCTACAGCGGACCGCTCTGTAGCTTTGGTGAGTAAAAAGAATTGTTGCCGGACATCCGAATAGGGCACAGTTTGATGCCGGATTTTCCAATATTTATTCAGTTACATTCAAAACCAAAATTTTTCTTCAGTATTTTCTCATAACCCTTAGCATATAACCAGTTGAGAGGAGCGTGTCTCTATGCAGCTCTGAGTAGCGGCGGCGGTGAAGAGTGGAAGGACTCCTGACCAATCGCAACAGAGTAGGCGTGGTCATGGAGGGTACTACAGAATTAGAGCATGTTGGCAAAGAGGAGAAGAATACAGATGAACTCTCTACCCAACTTGAGATTAATGGAGTATTATTTCTTTATCAAATACTTTTTAGTCCCCTTTATCATATCATAATAATATGATAAATTATGAAAGTGAACCCGTGTTAACAATAAGAGAATATTCATTCTAGTTAAAAAAAAAAAAAAAAGACAAAAACAAACTCCAAAGGCATCTATGCCTCACCTGGTGTAAACGTCACTGCAGTAGTCTACCGGGGAGGTCATGAAGTGCAATCCTAAGCCTTCCCCTCCTCTTGCGAGCTGCAACCGTTTTTTTCTTCGGAGCGCAATGGTCCAGTCTTTTGGGGCCCGCTAGTGGTGGTGGAGTTCCGTTCTGTGCGGTGGATGTTTCCTTTTTCAATGGCCTGGAGGCTCTGAGGGCGGCGTTGTGTGCCTTTCGTTGTGTCATCTCCATGCAAGGGTGAGTGCATAGTGTGCTAAATGACTGACTGAATGGTTGTGTGAGGTGTTTGATGTGAACAGTTTTATTGGTCTAATATCCATCCATCCGTTTTCTACCGCTTGTCCCTTTTGGGGTTGCGGGGGGTGTTGGAGCCTATCTCAGCTGCATTCGGGCGGAAGGCAGGGTACACCCTGGACAAGTCGCCACCTCATCACAGGGCCAACCAAAGGCTAAATTTATTAGCAACATGTGGTGTTCATGAACCCAGGAAAAATCCATGAATTAGCCGCAACATTGTATAAAGCACATGGTTCAAAGCGTAGGGAAAAAGTAGCGACTTTTAGATCAGAAATGATGGCGCTTTTTTGTTTCAGACTTGTAATGTTAAAAAGCAACATATGTTGGCGACAGAACGGATTAATTCCCATTATTTCCTATTGGAAAAAGGTTTGCTTGGGATTGTCAGGCAATGAGGTTTTCTTTGTAATTACAGAGCCCGATAGCGAGTGCTACAGCAGTCGAGGTACAAACTACAGGGGCGTGGTGTCTTCCACGGCGTCCGGCACCCAATGTCTGCCGTGGAACTCAGACCTGCTCTACAATGAGCTTCACGTGGGCACTGTGCTGGCAGCTCCCCTCAGGGGCCTCGGGGAGCACGCTTACTGCAGGTATGGATGCACTGTTATATATGTAGCTATATATATACACCGTTAACCACGCTATACACCGTTAACCACGCTATACTGTTGGATAAGCTCAGAGCAATCGGATTTAACAAAAACTCATGGGGCTGGATGCAATCTTACTTGGAGGGGAGGGAGCAGGTGGTAGAGGTGAACGGCACCGTGTCCCCCCCCTCTCGGTGAGCTGTGGAGTCCCCCAAGGCAGTATATTGGGACCTTTACTGTTCCTAATATACATAAACGACATGTCATCGGCATGCGACTGTGAATTGTTTTTGTTTGCGGATAACTCTGCCTTGCTGGTATCCGGCAAGGACAAGTCACAGGTGGAGAAAATCGTCAGTGCTGAGCTCTGTAGAACTTGCACCTGGCTCGCTGACAACAAGCTATCCATACACTTGGGTAAAACAGAATCCATCCTGTTTGGGTCCCACATCAACCTCAAGAAAGTCAATGACTTCACCATAAAAGTGGGTGACATTGTTATCACCAGGAAAGATGAGGTCACCTACCTAGGTTCCATTCTAGAGGCTAACCTTTCCTGTGATAAAATGGCAACCAAGGTAATCAAAAAGGTTAGATTTCTCTACAGAATCTCCTCTCTGGTCAACAAAAGCACCTTGAGGATTCTGGCGGGAACTCTCGTTCAACCCTTTTTCGATTACGCATGCACCTCCTGGTACCCTAGCACCTCCAAAACCCTCAAATCTAAACTCCAAACATCTCAGAACAAGCTAGTCAGGTTACTGCTAGACCTCCACCCCAGATCCCACCTCACTCCTACCCACTTCTCTAAAGTGGGCTGGCTCAAGGTGGAGGACAGAGTTAAACAACTAGCACTGAGCCTAGTCTATAAAATCTGCTACACCTCCCTGATACCGAAGTACATGTCAAACTACTTCCTTAACGTAAATGACCACCATAACCACAACACCAGGGGGAGCTCCACTAACCACGTTAAACCCAGATTCCGAACTAACAAAGGTCTTAACTCATTCTCTTTCTATGCCACATCAATGTGGAATGCGCTCCCAACAGGTATAAAAGAAAGGGCATCTCTATCCTCCTTCAAAACCGCAATAAAAGTTCACCTCCAGGCAGCTACAACCCTAAACTAACACCCTCCCCGGATTGCTAACAATCAAATGTAAACAATCAAATGCAGATACTTTTTCTTATGCCTTCTGATATCTCTCTCTCTCTCTCTCTCTCTCTATGTCCACTACTTGATGTCCATATCCTACCCCCCCCCCTCCACACCCCTGATTGTAAATAATGTAAATAATTCATTGTGATTATCTTGTGTGATGACTGTATTATGATGATAGTATATATGATAGTATATATCTGTATCATGAATCAATTTAAGTGGACCCCGACTTAAACAAGTTGAAAAACTTATTCAGGTGTTACCATTTAGTGGTCAATTGTACGGAATATGTACTTCACTGTGCAACCTACTAATAAAAGTCTCAATCAATCAATCAATCAATCAATCAATGTCGCTTAGGCAACAGCAACTAATATTATGTACAGCATATAGCAACATCCACTAAGTTGTTCACTGTATATGGACCTAAACACCAAGAAACTAATGATTTTTCTGCAAAATATTAAAATAATATACATCGTATAAATAAGAATTAAAACTATTATATTAATAAATTTACCATAATATTAAACACATGCTGCACTGTACACTGCTACCTAAACTATTCTAAATATATTAAAGAGGTGACAAAAAAACATGCTTAAAGGCCTACTGAAACCCACTACTATCGACCACGTAGTCTGATAGTTTATATATCAATGATTAAATCTTAACATTGCAACACATGCCAATACGGCAGGGTTAACTTATAAAGTGCAATTTTAAATTTCCCTGGAAACTTCCGGTTGAAAACGTCTAGATATGATGACGTTTGCGCGTGACGTCAATGGTTGAAGCGGAAGTATTGGGACACATTGTATCCCAATACAAACAGCTCTGTTTTCATCGCAAAATTCCACAGTATTCTGGACATCTGTGTTGGTGAATCTTTTGCAATTTGTTCAATGAACAATGGAGACTGCAAAGAAGAAAGCTGTAGGTGGGATTATTAGCGGCTGGCTGCAGCAACACAACCAGGAGGACTTTGACTTGGATAGCAGACGCGCTATCCGACGCTAGCCGCCGACCGCATCGATGATCGGGTGAAGTCCTTCATCGCGCCGTCGATCGCTGGAACGCAGGTGAGCACGGTGTTGATGAGCAGATGAGGGCTGGCGTAGGTGGATAGCTAATGTTTTTAGCATAGCTCTGTGAGGTCCCGTAGCTAAGTTAGCTTCAATGGCGTCGTTAGCAACAGCATTGTTAAGCTTCGCCAGGCTGGAAAGCATTAACCGTGTAGTTACAGGTCCAGGGTTTAATAGTATTGTTGATCTTCTATTTATCCTTCCAGTCAGGGGCTTATTTCTTTTGTTTCTATCTGCAGTTAAGCCCGATGCTATCACGTTAGCTCTGTAGCTAAAGTGCTTCACCGATGTATTGTCGTGGAGATAAAAGTCACTGTGAATGTCCATTTCGCGTTCTCGACTCTCATTTTCAAGAGGATATAGTATCCGAGGTGGTTTAAAATACAAATCCGTGATCCACAATAGAAAAAGGAGA
>NC_084742.1:47778866-47811366 GCF_033978785.1 Entelurus aequoreus
TGCAAATCATTGTATTCCGTTTATATTTACATCTAACACAATTTCCCAACTCATATGGAAACGGGGTTTGTACGTCTAGTGTACCAAAAATAAACATAATAGAGGTGTAATGCCACCAAGTCAGCTGTTGCTGCTTTTATCAGGCTTCTGATTGGACAAAATGTGCAGGACAGCAAGTGTATGCGTTTGTGTGTAGACATAGACCAGGGATGTCAAACTCATTTTCATTGAGGGCCACATCGCTGCTTTCAGAGGGCCGCTTTTTTAAAATTAATTTACATTATGCATGCGGGTAATAACCTGTGATTAATCATGATTAATCGAAATGCATACGATATGCATTTGGTTATTAGATTTTTTGTATGTATAACTTGCTTTAAAATTATAAATAAAGGTGACAAGCAGATATTTAACTATTTGTTAATAATATAATTGTCATGATCAGATAATAAGTTAAGTTTAAAATATGCATTTTTTTTCTGTCAAAATTGAAAGAACGAAAAAAATGAAAATGAAAAAAAAAAAAAAAAAGTATTTTATTGAAACCCATTTTTTTCAGGCTTTCGCGGGCCACATAAAATTATGGAGCGGGCCACAACTGGCCCCCGGGCCTTGAGTTTGTCACATGTGACATAGACGGTTTTGAAACGACACTTGTCTGGATGGAGATCGTTTTAACTTCAAATATGCGTTTTTGAAACTGCCTATGTTCGTGTGGACATGGCCTCAGAGTAGAGTCGCTGCTCCTTTTCACGTCGAGAGGATCCAGCTGAGATGGCTCGGGCATCTACTACGGACGGTAATAATGATAACTGTGTTAAAATTCCGGATGGTTAGTATTACCGTTTTAAATTTAAATGATGAAAAACCGTGACTTAAATGCTAACATGAAAACAGGAGACATTTACCCATTAAGAAACAACATACCCCAATCTAAACCTATTTAAACACATTGCTGTCTGAGTAACTTGAGATAGTCAGTTGTGCACATTAAACCTACAAGCTGTGCTCTCAGAACAGAGCGATCGTTCCGTACCCAGAGGAATCTGAGACAGAGGCTTTTACGGTGCGTTCAAGGACCGCTGAACAAAGTAAATAATAAATAGAAATAATACATTTGATTTGTTAGTTTTGTTTTTTCATTTTAATAAATCCTAAAGTGGACAGTACAAACCAATATTTGAAACAATAAAAGCTTAGCCATTAAAACAAATAAAATACTAAAGCTAAAACACTACCAAGAAACACAAAACATGCAAAATAGTGGGTTTTCTAACAATGTGTGATTATTTTAGTTCTTTAAAAAATAATAACTTGATCAAAAGATTTCAGGTGTGTATAATTACTTTTTGAGCACATTCAACAATATCGCGATAATGATGATAACCTTGATCCTTTTGGTCAAGGGGTGATCAAGGGTATGGGTCAAATGCAGAGGACAAATTTCACCACACCTAGTGTGTGTGTGACAATCATTGGTACTTTAACTGTGAAATGACATTTTCATATCATTACATCCCTGCTGAGATGAAAAGACATTTTGCACACGCAACCGCAAACTGAACACAGTTAACAATTTTTTTTTTTTAACTTTTGTTTGCACGTAATTAATACAGTGCATTTTGTATTTTGGCCTACTTGTCAGTCCAGGTAAATGAAATAACTTTACTAAGATGATCCACAGCACTGACTGATGTGTGACAGTTCATTGACATATTGTCAGTTCATTTGTTTTGTCTCATTGTGTTTTTGGGTTGTGAAACCCATGTGTCCGTTTGCTACTGGAAAAGAAAGGTGCAGTGATGCTGAAATAAATCAGCATTGTGAGCACGGATCTCACACATGCAGAATCGAGACACAGATCCAGTCCTTCAGTGCTCTCGCTTTCTCCCACTCTTACTACAGACCTGGGCAAATTAAGGCCCGGGGGCCACATGCTAGTTACATGTTAAGCTTTACAATCTGGCCTGCCGGACATTCCCAAATAATTTTTTTTAGATCTTTGAGATCGAAACTTTAGCTGCCATTATGATGTGCAGTGATGTTTTCAAATGACCGTAAGTCTTGAACTATACGAAGTATTTCAATGGTTGTAATCTGCGCTTTTGAATGATATACTAGTTGTAATCTACGTCACAGCAGCTCAGACGAGGCACCAAGCAGTGTGGGTGGGGAGCGTTTCCACGGAGTGTTTCCAGAGCGGCCAGCCTGAAATGCGGGTGACAGCGACAGACGCGGAAGGAGGTTTTTACAACAAAGTTCTAAAGCTTAGTGATGTACACATTATTGCCAAAAGTATTTGGCCACCCATCCAAATGATCAGAATCAGGTGTCCTAATCACTTAGCACGTGTATAAAATCAAGCACTTCGGTATGGAGACTGTTTCTACAAACATTTGTGAAAGAATGGGGAGCTCAGTGATTTCTAGCATGGAACTGTCATAGTGGCAACCTGTGCAACACATCCAGTTGTGAAATTTCCTCGCTCCTAAATATTCCAAACTTAACTGTCGGCATTATTATAAGGACATGGAAGAGTTTGGGAACACCAGCAACTCAGCCATGGAGTGGTAGGCCACGTAAACTGACAGAGAGGGGTCAGCAGATGCAAAGAGGTCGCCGACTTTCTGCACAGTCAGTTGCTACAGAGCTCCAAACTTCATGTGACCTTCCAATTTGCCCACGTACAGTACGCAGAGAGCTTCATGGAATGAGATTTCATGGCCGAGCAGCTGCATCTAAGCCATACATCACCAAGTCCCATGCAAAGCGTCGGGTGCAGTGGTGTAAAGGACGTCACCACTGAACTCTAGAGCAGTGGAGACGCTTTCTCTGGAGTGATAATCACGCTTTTCCATCTGGCAATCTGAAGGATGAGTCTGGGTTTGGAGGTTGCCAGGAGAACGCTACATTTCGGACTGCATTGTGCCGAGTGTGAAATTTGGTGGAGGAGGAATTATGGTGTGGTGTTGTTTTTCAGGAGTTGAGCTTGGCCCCTTAGTTCCAGTGAAAGGAACTTTGAATGCTCCAGGATACCAAAACATTTTGGACAATGCCATGCTCCCAACCTTGTGGGAACAGTTTGGAGCGGGCCCCTTCCTCTTCCAACATGAGTGTGACCCAGTGCACAAAGCAAGGTCCATAAAGACATGGATGACAGAGTCTGGTGTGGATGAACTTGACTGGCCTGCACAGAGTCCTGACCTGAACCCGATAGAACACCTTTGGGATGAATTAGAACGCTTTTGCAAGAATGGTCGAAAATTCCTATAAACACACTCCGCAACCTTGTGGACAGCCTTCCCAGAAGAGTTGAAGCTGTAATAGCTGCAAGAGGTGGACCGACATCATATTGAACCCTATGGGTTAGGAATGGGATGGCACTTCAAGTTCATATGTGAGTGCAGGTGGCCAAATTATTTTGGCAATATAGTGTATCAGATTGTAGGTGAGGTTTTTTTTACCGTTCGCGTTCATATTTCGCTTTGTTTGTTGCATTTCTTTTGTGTTTCGCTTGACTGTAAAATATGTCGATCGAGAGGGGGTGTGACGTTGATATGTTGCAAATATTCTGTGTTTTATCGGTCATAGTTAATATTGTAAATCCCACATTCATTATTTTCATGTACATTCTGGGTGTCTAGGTCAGTAAAAAAATGTTTTTAATTCCATTCCGTTTTTTAAGGCGGTCTGTCATAACGCTTTTAGCATTCAATCAGACATGATTGTGAGTTTTTCTATTAGTGTTCCTAAAAATCAGATATACCGGCCCCCAGACACATTTTTTTCTCTAAATTTGGCCCGCCGAGTCAAAATAATTGCCCAGGCCTGCTTTACTATGTTGTTTCCAATATTTCCCATCTTTCAGACAGTCATTCTCACTCTGTCCTTTTCTAACTACCTATGGCACTCGTATTTTGCTTGTTTATGGCAAGCTGAGAAACAATCATGGGGGATCACGCAGACATAAAAGCAACCCCCAATAGGCGGACTTGGTTACACTGAAGCCAATGTCTTTCTCAGTCATCTCTCTCATGCAAAGTACACACACCTTCCCTTCTGCTTGCCTTCCTGACGCTCATCCAATCACCGGTCAAGAGTCCTTCACTGCCCTCACAGATAATCTGAAAATGATAAAACTCTTTAAAATCTCAAAAGGGAGCCATAAGGAGGTTGTGGAACGGCATGTGACTCCAAACCCGCAGGTTGCCAACCTTTGGGTTAGGAGTTTGAGTAGTGCTGTCTTTGACTAAGGATTTTCATAGTCCAATCTGATTCTTTTGATGTTGTCAATAGTCGACGATCAGTGCCACTTTGTCAAAAATAAGCATGCAGCCTCTGTGTCTGGTACTATGACAAGATACTGTATTTAAAACTAAAATAAAAAATTATTGAATTTAAAATAAAGGAAATATAAATGAATGTCTTTTTGAGGACCTTCACAGGGTCTTCTGCATCTCTTATATTGCAGCTGTCAGGTGTATCACTGATTATGCTGCATTGTTTTATCTCATTGGAACTCATTGTGTCCTGGTTGCTTTTCTGCGGCGTCATAGCAACCATGATAGACAGTTCAGCCTGCTTGGACATACACACGGTGCATCAAGCTGTGAATCTCAAATTGAGGTCTCAGTTTGTTGTGTGCATGTTGCACGTAATGTGTAGTTCCAATCCCTCATGCACGGGTATGCTTTCGACTATTAAAAAAACTACTTCTGACTTGTCCTGCCTGCAAGACAGCTTTTCACTAAACAAGAAATGTTGTCACATTCTAATCTCGTCACACCTCTAGCCGGTAACTCTAACCTATTTCAATACACTAGCCAGGGTCAGGCGATTGAACTGCAAGGCTGACAGTTGAATCAGATTCCTCCAAATCGAATGTCAACTATTCTTAGTAAAGACTAGATATTTTTTTTAGGTTTTGTAGACATTAGCATTGTTCCTCATCATGAAGATATTTAATACTGGTGCCATCTCTACTGTACTTTTGAAAGTTGCCTGAACACACACCGATTTTTAGAGGTGCTCAAAAAATAGATTCACACCCAAATTGCCTTTTTTATTAATTCCGATTCTAAATTGATTAATCATTTTTGAGAATCGATTGAAACATTTTATTCATGTATTTTTGCAAAAAAAATAAAAACAATTTTTGTATTAAAAGCATAAACAACTATTATTGATAATAATATTATTATTATTATTATTATTGATACTGTTGCTTTTTATAATTTTTGGTTTTCAATTTTTTAGTATGGATTAGTATATCTTCTAATATGCTTTGTAAATTTCTATTGTAAACATTGTCAAGTTGAAATTAGGTTGGCAATGGTGTAGTGGATTGTCCGAAGCTTAAACAGGCAACAAAAGTAGTTTAGTACAACAAATTTATTTACCCATTATCAGAAGTGCAGGTTGAATTAAGTTGGCCGTGCAGACAGACCACATGTTACTCCGGAGTAAACAAGACACACACAAGCCAAAATCACTCTCGAGTTCCGGTCTTCTGCCATTTTTTATATGTCTCTTGTGCGTCATTGTTTGTTATCTAATGCGTCAATGTCTTTTATCTTTTCCCTATCTGTTCCATAACAACTCTAATCCTTTAGACAGTCAACACATTCTGTAGACAGGTTGGCACGACTTAATATTCACTTTTGTCCCACTTGCACAGAATAGAAGAAAAATTAAATGAGCGTACATTCTTGACAGACATGCAATATAGGTCAAAGGTCAGAAATTCTACTACATACCCGCCTTCCAGGGTCTTAAGACCCTGGACCAAAACAATTTCTGATGTAGACCACATGTTAAATCTCTACCACAGATAGAGGCAAAAACCTCAATGTTTTTATACGAGGCAAAAATTCCGTCTATGACCCTCCTTCAGAGCGATCGCTGTTACCAGCCTGCAGTAAAACCATCTCACAGAACACAATTAGTGGCCTACCCTTTGATTTAGTAAAGGAATAACAAATACTTTGATCATGAACATCATTGAACATAAATAGATGAATGTATATAGACTTATGACTGTAAGACATTTGCAAAAATATTTTTCCCGGCATTTGCAATGGATGTAGTTACCAATATTGTTAATTACCAATTAATTTTGAACACACAACTGAATTTCGTATGAGTCCATGTTCGATTAGTGCTTGTATAGATGGCTCGGTGGTGCCTCAGGCTGGTGGCCTGCCGACACCTCGTTGGGCTTTTGGCTGCCTTGGTGAAGAAAGAGATCCACTCAAACAGTCTGTCTCTGTCTCTTCTTGGGGTGTGGTTCAGTCCATTGGGCAGACTGTGCAATGGCATGTGCGCGCTGGCCGAAATTGGGGAAAACTCAGGTAGAGTTGGAGCTGTGGGGGCTTTGGGGAAGGCTGGGGCAGAGTATGGGGCGTGGGGCTTTGGTCCAGGCCCTCGGCTTGCTTCAGGCCTCCTTGCTGCTTCGGCACTCCCGACACTTCTTTCCACAGCTGCTGGAGTCCCGGTGGACACATTGGCTGGCAACCTTAATTGTTCTCATCATCGCTGGCAAGGTGTTGTCTCTCCTCTCGGTTCCTTCCAGTCAGGTATCGGGTGTTGGTCCTGGATTGGCTTTGACCGTGCCCCTCTTAGCGAGTGCAAGGGAATCTGGAGTGGCTGCTTTCATCCTCAAATCTGCACAGAGGAACTGGCACACAAATTCTACATTTTGCAAACTTACCATTTTGGTCTCATGGTCTTTCCACCTTCCTAGGAAGCTGCTGGTCCTGAGAAGTGCTGATCTTGTGACTGAAGAAGATTAACCTGTTTTCTTAAATTAGGTGCCGTTGTTTGACCTAATCTTTTTGGGGAAACCATGTCGGGATATTAGATAATTCACAAAACATTTAATTACTGAATTGGCACCCTCCTTTGAGGTTGGGGTTGCTTCCGCCAGCCACTGCAATTGTCAATCTAAATCATTACGTTCCTTTATCCTTGTACCGGATTGATCATATCGATTAAATAAAACCTCAACACGCTCAAACTTGACCCAATCCAAACTCACCTCCCCCCTCTGTCCCTCTCACAGGGACAGTGTTAGTCGTAGTAATAGTAATAGTAATAGTAGTAGTAGTATTAGTAGTTTCAGAAACATCCAAGAAAAAGAAAAGGCAGCTGATAGTCAAGTGCAGCAAGAACAGAGGCGGAGGACAGGTCATGTTTGAGGTCACTGTTCGCTTTTGCAATAGTACTTTGATATTTTCCAACACCTAGTGAATTATTGTGGCCTCAATAATTCACTAAATAGTTGTATTTAATTTAGTCTATCTATGATGGGACAATGCACAGAAACATTAAGTTCAGAAACAGATATGTTCTGTACCAGATTATTTCTAAATAGCTACTTTCCATCTGTAGTCCCTGGCTACCTAAATTAAAGGGATCCAAAAATCAAGCAATAAAATTATGACACTAATTAATCATAATAAATATATACATTCATTATAATCAATAATTAATCAAAAAATAATCATACTGTAGCATGTAATCAATTTGAAGAAAAGTCACCAAATGCCCCTTCATGGACACATACTTAACATACAATACAACCATACCTTATTTACATCATCACACAAAGACAATACATGCTCTTGTTCACATCTGTCATCAACAACCAAGCTTTTAACAGCCATACCTCACAATTTACAACAAAAATGCTCTCATAGATAAATATAATACTCATTAAATTGATGTGTCAACATAATGCCCATCTTAGTGACCGTCTGAGCAGCCTTGATTGCTCCAAAGCCACTTTTTAACTTCAAATTTTCTATTCCTTTTGTTATAACGTGGAGAAGGCTAATTGGTCTGTACATGTTCTCGTCTTCTTTATTTCCTGCTTTATGGATTTAATCATAGTAGCAGTTTCTCGACGTGGTAGGGAAAGTGTTTTCCGTCATTGATTTATTTATCAATTGTTGTTATACGAGCAATAATACAATCCTTATATGTTTTTAGGAAGATAGTGTCCAACGTCCCCCATGACGTTACTTCTTTCATACTATGCTGTTTGAGGATGTCTGAAAATGAATCAAGAAAAATGTCTTTAGCTGTGGTCGGTCGGTATACTACAATTACCTTGAAATACATTTCTGAGGAAAATGTGATTTTAATTTCAACATACTCAAATTGATCTACTTTTAATGTTTTCCCTTTCATAAATCATAATTCCTCCCCCCTTTGTCACTCGATCTGTCTTTTCTGTAATCTTGTCCCCCGGGACATTAATTAGAACGAAAGTTGTTGTGGGTTTTAACCATGTGTCTGATAGACAAGGTAATCCGGATTAGAGTCTGACAGTAACTGCTGTATTTGTTCAGTATATTTCCTGTGGTAGAAAGTTTAATAATGCGGACACGTTTGTTACTGATTACTTTCTACAGACTTCTGTCTCTCTGCGACTTTGTGTATGTAATAAGCAACTACAATTATTTGATATGCTTAAATTTTGTTTTAGCTCAGCTGTTGTGTAGCTGCTAGCTCCTTGTAGCCTACAGCAGGAATGTCCAAATTGCAACCAATAGCTATGTTTTTAACAGACAACCGAAATAATTGAAAATGTGGTATTTGCGTATCGGTTCAATCAGCGGCAGCTACGCCCTGTTTTATCATTTGACCTAAATTTTTGGTTTCGTAGGCAGAGGGAACAATGTGGGTCATTAGTTGTCCATCTTACACCATTCTAATTGTTGTAAGGATAGTTTACATGAGCGGCCAGACCTTGAGTCCCACCATATATAAGAATCAAAAGGCTCCTATTATGAGTTGTCTAATTGGTGATCATACACTTTGGCGGTTTGGGTGGCAGGACACACGGACGCACCTCCGTCAGCCAGTGCTAGGACAGTTGGAGCAGTCCCCGTCTTCCATTCGTTCCTGGGAGGCGTCCCCAGTAGTTGTCAGCTGATGTCGTGCTGTCAGGCAACATCAGGAAGTTCCTTCTGTGCGGTATTGAATTGTCAGGGCACAGTTCGTAAGCAGGTCATTACAAGGTGTGTGCAGGTTGACCACAAAGGAATGCTTCAAAGATTGTGTTGAACATTGTCCGTTGACACTTATGTCCAGCAGGGGTCTGTTTGTATCCTGCTGTTCGTCCTGCTGTCACACCTGTATTTTTTGTGAGCATGTTCTGGCTACAACTTTGGAGCTTGTCTTGTACAGATTGGCAGTCCCCCGGCTGCACATCCTTTCCACCCTCGCTTGACCTAGTACAACCGTGGCTACCACCCAAGTCCGTCTGTATGGTTTTACGTTTTGTTGAGGTTTTTTCCTCCAGAATTTGGAACTCAAAACATGTACACCCATCGTTTTCATATCCTCTCGGTTAGTTCAATTTTGCATATCACGTTTTAAAATTACAGTCTTAACTATCCCATTAATTGCTAATTAATAACCTTAATTCAAAGATTATACGTACTACTTCATGTGTATTTAAGTACCCTTTTAATTCACTTAAAGATTATCTATAAATTAATTTAAACTATCATTTGTCTATCAGTAGGCGCGAGCAAGCTGTCATGCTTGCACTTTGACCTCCTGCTGTACGTGATATTCTCCAAAACAAAAGAATGTATTTATTCACGTTTCTCGTTATGTTTCAGCTAAATCTTTTAATCTTTTAACTTTTAACGTCCGCACTGTGTTTATTTTTATTGTCGGCATTTTAATTTTGCTTTTATTTTCTTTCATTTCACTTTGTTGCATGAAAAACGCCACACAAACAAAGCTGCATATCCTTGCCTTGCCCGTCTCCGACTGGTTATCCAACCTAGTCACAACAAACACACAAGGCCATGCTCTAAGCGCCAGCCCTAATCACACTTCTCCTCTTTTTAACACTTTACATATCGGCTCTTATTCTATTTATTAATGTAGGCTGTTATTTGTAATTATTATTCAACACTATTCACAGCAAACAGTTGTAAAGTTATAGTTATTCGCATTATACTCTCAAAATCTATAGCTAACTGAAAGCTGTTGAGATTTGGTTTGCCTCCTTCATCTCAGTGGCCTAGTGGTTAGAGTGTCCGCCCTAAAATCGGCAGGTCGCAAGTTCAAAACCCCGGCCGAGTCACACCAAAGACTACAAAAAATTTTGGGAGCCAAATCACCAAAAACGATTCCCGGGCGTATGGTATGGTGTACTGCAAATGTCTAAATAAAACTATAAATTACTCCAAACTAAAATGTCAGACTGCACTTTAAAGTTACTTTTATTAAATTAATTTCCAAACTAACCACCACCACAGCAGACATCTTCCTCAATCCTATCCCAATACTCCCATAAATTAGAAAGGTGTTTCACAACAGTGGTTAAGTAGTTATTTTAAGTAATAGATCTCAATATGTAGAAATTAATAAGACTAAATTTGCCCTAGTGTGTGAATGTTGTCTGTCTATCTATCTGTGTTGGCCCTGTGATGAGGTTGCGACCTGTCCAGGGTGCAAAGTCAAATTGTGAAACAAAAATTAAAATTGAATCAAGTGGAAATTGACAGAGTATATGAACTACATTCTTGAGAATAGTAATTGATCATTAATATGTTGGAAGCCGCATATTGAACATATTAAAGAAAAATATCCAAATCCATTGCTATTCGGTATAAAGTAAAACACATGCTGAATAAGAAATGTCTGCACATGTTATATTATTCATTTATTTTTCCATATGTAATATTGTTTTGAAGTTTGGGGAAATGTTTATAGAAGAAATATAGACCCAATACTTAAACTTAAAAGGCTCATTTCAATATTACACAAAGCATTATTGTTATGATCATACCAATCTATTTTTTATAAGTCATAATGTGTTAAATGTTCAGATAATTTAATTTTAAAACAATGGCAATTATGTTTCCGAGTAAAGAACAACAGCCTTCCAGTTTGTATGCTTAGCTTGTTTACATTATGAGGAGAAAACTATCATTTACGGGGGATATTGATTTTTGAAATAGGTCAAGTAAAATAAAATAAAAACACAAATGTATTTCAGTTTTAGGAGTTAAATGATGTACCATCCTCAGTGATGAGCTGAACACATGTAGTTTTTTGTTATGGTTTTGGAGACCCTTGAAAGGTAAAGTTTTTTGAACATTATAAAATATAGTAACAATTACTTTCATCTTTTAACGTTGATGTTCCAGGTAATTTAATGTTCAGTAAATGTATATCATAGGCCAATATAAGCTTTGGCTTCCGCCTATTCTTTTTTTTTCCGGTCATTCTTTTTCTTTTTTGTTCTGTGTGTAAATGTGTATGATTGTTAATATGTCTAATTTACTGTTAAACTGCTCACACAAATTGGTTGATGGTTGATTATATGACCAAAATAAACTTATTTCATCTATTCATTCATTATCTATCGCACTCATAGTTTTATTCCATTTTGCATGTAATTATTCCTATTGATTTCTTCCCCTTTCACTCAAACAACTAAACAAACTGGATGGATCAGATAAGCAACAAGGCTGTTCAATACAGTATATTACACACATAATTAATGACTAATGAATTTAACACTGCTTCAATGTCCCAGTCCAAATGTATGTATTGATATTTAAATGTTTATTTATTCATATACAGTATATTTTATTTATCAAAACCAACCTGTCAGCCTTCTCTTCAGATTTGAGTACAGCTGTCCACTATATATATTTATATATATTTATTTATTTATTTATTTGTGTATTCTTTAAACCTAGCTCAATGCTAAACTAATCCAATGCTATGCTAACTCAATGCTAACCTAGCTTAATGCTATCCTAGCTCAATGCTATCCTAACATTGTCACACCTCTTCGGACCACGCCTCACGCAGCTGTCACTCACACAGCCTCGTCACACGCACACACTCTTATCTCAAAATGTCTCCCAGCTGAGACTCCTTTTTTTTCTTTTTTTTTTCTTTATATGCGTCACACAGTCACTCACACAGAGAATTTACCAGCGAGCAAGAGCCTTTTTTCCCATACTCAAAATCTCAGTGTGTAAAACAACTGTAATATCGCACAGTCACAATCACCAGTATAGTTTAAAACAAATTCAAATTACTGGAATTCGCTCGCAGCGCCAAAGAGGGGGAGCTTCCCTGCTTAGGCTGCTGCCCACGCGATCCAACCTCCGAGAGCGGAATAAGATAATTAAATGGATAGATCATTCACTCATATGTTTTCTGTACATAAACTTTGTCTACTTTCTCACACGCACACACATTTTGGACAATTTCCCAACTTTTACAGATAGCGGGGCTGTGAGAAAAGCGTGAGGGGAGAGGTTGATTTTTTCAGAGGGGAATTAAAACAGATAAGAAACCAGGTGCTACACAAATGTTATTACAATACGCAGATATATATATATAAATTTAAAAAACACACATTTTTATCCCACAACCCACGCCCCCCTGGTCCGGACCAATATAAACAACTAATGCACGCGTGCTTTTGTGGAATCGGCCGTCTCATATCACAAAAAACAGGTTCCATCATTGCTCATAAAACGGTGATTAACCCGTTTCATTGGAGCAACACCTGCGTTATCCCTGACCAACACGGAAAAACCTGGCCTAACGCCCAATAGGACCACTGGAAATCACCCAGCAATCCTGCAGACTCGTGTCTGGTCAGTCCATACAGTTTCACCAAGTTTCACCAAAGCTCTACCATATGCAGCCCGATCAATACCTGTCTATTTGCAGCAAATTTCCAAATTTGTCATGACAGCTATACGCTCAGTTGATCTCCTTTACCGGAGTCAATGAGCGGTCACCTATAAGAGGCTTTTCCCACCGCTGCAGTTTCCACATAAACAGATATGTCGCACCTTCATAGACGTCATCAATTTGTATGGGCCAAATGTCACACCAGTTAGCAACTCTTGCCTATAATTTAGCTGTATCCAACTCTGACTAATCTGATGTACTTGCAGCAAGAAGCATCTTCTGCCAGCAACGACAGAGGATGAAGAGGTTAAAAGAAATTTTTCGTCTCACATAGTCTACGCTTCTACACTCCAAACCACCAAAATTCTATCAACAATCCCCTTATGTTAAAAACAAGAAATCACAAGTTTTCAACAAACACACAGACAAATGATCACATATAAAACAACTCAATCCAACCATAATTTACCCCATTCCAGGTTGTTTTCGGAGAACCTGACTAAACCTATCTTTTATCAAAAATAGATTCAGCAATTTGTCTTATCGATCCGGCTCTCTCCAGGCAGAAAATGTTTACACTTTAAGCAAAACGCTTACCTTGTTATGCGCGTGTGCAGCACACTGTCTGCCTGACTGAGAGAGCGGGAGCGGCTGTCGACCTGTAGCTTCTAAACCATCCTGTTTGTGACGCCAATTTGTGTAGTGGATTGTCCGAAGCTTAAACAGGCAACAAAAGTAGTTTAGTACAACAAATTTATTTACCCATTATCAGAAGTGCAGGTTGAATTAAGTTGGCCGTGCAGACAGACAACATGTTACTCCGGAGTAAACAAGACACACACAAGCCAAAATCACTCTCGAGTTCCGGTCTTCTGCCATTTTTTATATGTCTCTTGTGCGTCATTGTTTGTTATCTAATGCGTCTATGTCTTTTATCTTTTCCCTATCTGTTCCATAACAACTCGAATCCTTTAGACAGTCAACACATTCTGTAGACAGGTTGGCACGACTTAATATTCACTTTTGTCCCACTTGCACAGAATAGAAGAAAAATTAAATGAGCGTACATTCTTGACAGACATGCAATATAGGTCAAAGGTCAGAAATTCTACTACAATGGCTTTTTGCTTTATTTTATTAGATTGATTAACAATTTGTTTTTTGTGAATAAAACCTCAAAAATATGTTTAAAAAAATATTTTTTTAGGGCAACACTGCACACTTAATCGTACGCCTGAAGCCAAGAGGAGCTTATATAACCTTTAACCTGTTTTAAAAAGGTTTATTATAACTTACACACCAAATAATATATTACAAGAATCTGTTGAATTGAACATTGATTCTGAATCGAATCGTCACCCCAAGAATTAGAATCGAATCGTAAGGCGCACAATGATTCCTGCTTTTACCAATTTTGCTTGTTTTTGATGTGAAAGTTGAATCGAAAAGTAAATTAAATACTTCCTTAATACAAATCCCAAAACCAGTGAAGTTGGCACGTTGTGTAATTCGTAAATAAAAACAGAATACCCTGATTTGCAATCCTTTTAAACTTTTATTCAATTGAATAGACTGCAAGGACAAGATATTTAATGTTGAAATTAGGGTTGTACGGTATACCGGTATTAGTATAGTACCGCGATACTAATGAATAATTTTGGGTATTATACCGCTTCTGAAACGCACCGGTCCCGCACCTCCCCTTGCACCCGCGTCACGTCAAGTCATTGCTGGTTTACCAGCAGACGAGCATGTTCGGTAGCACACAATCACGGAATACTTACAAGCAGACGCAGTGTGTAGACAGAAAAGGGAGAATGGACGCATTTTGGCTTAAAAACTAATGATAAAGGTGAAGTTATAACACTGAAACGCCCTCAGAAAGAGGTGCTTTAAGACATGGCTAGCTAGCTAGCGGCTAACGTTCATCCGCCGTCGGCAGTGTTTTAGCTACTTCTAAATCACTAATAGTGGTCATCAATCAACAGAAGAATAAGTGATTATTACATTTTAACAAAAGTGTAGACAGAACATGTTACAAGAGAAAGTAAGCAGATATTAACAGTAAATTAACAAGTAGATTGATAATAAATTGTCTACCACTTGTCCTTAATAATGTTGACAAAATAATAGAATGATAAATGACACAATATGTTACTGCATATGTCAGCAGACTAATAAGGAGCCTTTGTTTGCTTACTTACTACTAAAATACAAGTTGTCTTGTATGTTCAGTATTTTATTTAAGGACTAAATTGCAATAAGAAACATATGTTTAATGTACCCTAAGATTTGTTGTTAAAATAAAGCCAATAATGCCTTTTCAACTTACCGGTATATTCAATTGAATAGACTGCAAAGACAAGATACTTAATGTTCAAACTGAGAAACTTACATTTTTCTGGCAAATAATCATTAACTTGGAATTTAATGGCAGCAACACATTGCAAAAAATTTGGCACAGGGGCATTTTTACCACTGTGTTACATAGCCTTTCTTTTTAACAACACTCAGTAAACGTTTGGGAACTGAGGAGACCAATTTTTGAAGCTTTTCAGGTGGAATTCTTTCCAATTCTTGCTTGATGTACAGCTTAAGTTGTTCAACAGTCTGGGGTCTGCGTTGTGGTATTTTACGCTTCATATTTTACGCTTCACCCACACGCCTCCTGGTCCTGGAGGAGAACAGGTCCTGGAGGGGTGGGAGTTTGCAGTCAATCACCTACTCAGCAGCACGTACCATGCGCTGCAGTCGAACCAAGAGGTGATGGAGGATGGTTCTTTTCCTCTTTGGTCCGTAGGACATGACGTCCACAGTTTCCAAAAACAATTTGAAATGTGGCCTCGTCAGACTATAGAACACTTTTACACTTTGCATCAGTCCTTCTTAGATATGAGCTTTGGTCCAGCAAAGCCGGCGGCGTTTCTGGGTGTTGTTGATAAATGGTTTGGCTTTGCATAGTAGAGTTTTAACTTGCACTTACAGATGTAGCGACAAACTGTAGTTACTGACAGTGGTTTTCTGAAGTGTTCCTGAGCCCTTGTGGATTACCACATGGACACACTGATGTCGCTTTTTGATGCAGTACCGCCTGAGGGATCGAAGGTCCGAAATATCATCGCTTACGTGCTGTGATTTCTCCAGATTCTGTGAACCTTTTGATGATATTACGGACTGTAGATGGTGAAATCCCTAAATTCCTTGCAATAGCTTGTTGAGAAATGTTGTTCTTGAACTTCGACAATTTGCTCACGCATTTGTTCACAAAGTGGTGACCTTCGCCACATCCTTGTTTGTGAATGACTTGGCATTTCATGGAAGCTGCTTTTAAACCTAATCATGGCACCCACCTGTCTTTTTTGTCACTTGTGCCAGCTTTTTTGAAACATGTTGCAGGCATCAAATTCCAAATAAGCTAATATTTGCAAAAAATTAAGTTTTCCAGTTCGAACGTTAAGTATCTTGTCTTTTCAGTCTATTCAATTGAATATAGGTTGAAAAAGGATTTGCAAATCATTGTATTTTGTTTTTATTTACGATTTACACAACGTGCCAACTGCACTGGTTTTGGAGTTTGTAGTTTTTTTCTTAGTTTATTTTTATTTTTTACATTACCATACGTGTCGTGAGCGTGACATCATTTATATCGAAATCGAATTGTTTGGTTAGACTCAGCTCTCTGTCCATGTCAAAAGTGCATGTTTTGTAGTGCCACAACAAAATGGTATTTATTGTTTTTGTGTGTTTCTCAGAATTAACCTGCAAAGCTCCCCCAGAGGATGTGATGGATGTGGAGGGCGTCCACCTGGAGGACTCGGAGAGAGTGTCCCACACGGAGGACTCGGAGCTCAGCCTAAGTTTCCAGGGTTACGTTGCTGAGCTGCGTCAGGTTCAAAGCAAGATGAGGAGTGCCCACATTCCCCACGCGGGACAACAGGATGACGACACAGACTGCAAGACAGACATTTTGAAGGCTACTGTCGTCTGAAGGGAAGCAAACAATAAACCCTCCTTTCACTCCACTGCTGCACTTTTAAACACCCCTCCTCTAATAAATGATTCATAGATATTGTGGATGTGATATTTTTCATGTACTTTACATTATAGAACATCAGCAATGACAAAAGAAAAATATACTTTTTTTCCCCATTGATTAGTCTATAAAGTTGGACACGTAATGAAGTACGTACAACCACTGATATGAGTGAGTCTTTTTTTCTTTTTTGTTATTGTGGTAGTGTTTCTAATATTCTGTCTCTCCTGTAGCAAAAACAAAATAATTATCAGAAGCAGCTCAAGAGTATGATGAACTAAAACCACAATAATAATAACAACATCATGTTTTTTTAATCTGTAAAACAGTTATTTATTTTTTTGTAATTTTGCTTTCATTGATAGTTTAATTATTTTATTATTATTTTGAGTGATTTTGTAATGGCTTTTTTCTTCTTTTATTTGGATTTTTATATAACTATGATTGTTGATGTTTTGTCAGTTTTATATTGTTTCACTATGCTATTTTTTGCTCATTTCATTTAGTTTTTATTGTTATTTTTTATGTTTATTTTTTTACTTTATTATGGTTTTCTTTTACATTTAGTTTTTACTTCATTTTTTGTTTAATTACTTTTGTTCATTTCATTATTACCTTAATGATGGATGTATGGATATCATTTTTAGTAATATATATATATGTTTTTCCTATTCATTTAATTGAATTTGATTCTCTTTGTATATTTTGTAAATAATTGTTCCATTAATATTATTTTTTCAATTTAATTTTTTTATTTTATTTTTTCAGTTTGATTTTGTTATTAAATGTTTTGTTTTGTAATTATGACTTAATTTGATTTCAGGAATGTTGTCAAAGCGTACATCAAATATTCCGTTTAAGAAAGTGGTATCAGATAGCTGTTTTCTGTAGCGAATGAAACAAAAAAAAAAGTTCTTCCTGTGTTGTATGGAATATTCCAGGTGACGGTACTGTTATTGTACTGTACTTCTTGCTTCTGTGGTTGAACATGTTGATTAAAAAATCGAAAACTTTTAATGGCTTTTTCTTTTTTTTTTGTCCCTGAAATTAGCACATTCCTGCAGTTGAATGTAATAAGTAACATGAATATTTGTTCCTTGTAACATGCTGCTTTTCTTCCACCTGGCTTCTCAAAGTACAAAACCCAAAACCAGTGAAGTTGGCACGTTGTGTAACTCGTAAATAAAAACAGAATACAATGATTTGCAAATCCTTTTCAACTCATATTCAATTGAATGCAGTGCAAAGACAAGATATTTAATGTTCGAATGTTTGCGAATAATCATTAACTTAGAATTTAATGGCAGCAACACATTGCAAATAAGTTGGCACAGGGGCATGTTCACCACTGTGTTACATGGCTTTTTCTTTCAACAACACTCAGTAAACGTTTGGGAACTGAGGAGACCAATTTTTGATGCTTTTCAGATGGAATTCTTTATCATTCTTGCTTGATGTACAGCTTAAGTTGTTCAACAGACCGGGGTCTCCGTTGTGGTATTTCAGCCTTCATAATGCGCCACACATTTTCAATGGGAGACAGATCTGTCTAGAACAATCCGGATTGTTTTTTCCCTCTTTGTTTCAACATTGCTTCAACATTGCGTGGAAGTCTGGGACAGTGCCGAGGGAGTGGCAGACTGGGGTGGTGGTTCCCCTTTTCAAAAAGGGGGACCAGAGGGTGTGTGCTAATTACAGAGGTATCACACTACTCAGCCTCTCTGGGAAAGTTTACGCCAAGGTACTGGAAAGGAGGGTCCGGCCGATAGTCGAACCTCAGATTCAAGAGGAGCAATGTGGATTCCGTCCTGGTCATGGAACAACTGACCAGCTCTTTACTCTTGCGGGATTCCTGGAGAAGGCCTGGGAGTATGCCTATCCAGTCTACATGTGCTTTGTGGATTTGGAGAAGGCGTATGACCGGGTCCCCCGGGAGATCTTGTGGGAGGTGCTGAGGGAGTACGGAGTGAGGGGAACCCTGCTGAGGGCCATCCAATCTCTGTACAACCAAAGCGAGAGTTGTGTCCGGGTGCTTGGATGTAAGTCGGATCCGTTTCCAGTGGGGGTTGGTCTCCGCCAGGGCTGCGCTCTGTCACCTATCCTGTTTGTGATTTTCATGGACAGGATTTCTAGGCAGAGTCGTGGCCATGGCGGACAGGGTATACGTCTCGGGGGGCTAAAGGTTGCGTCACTGCTGTTTGCAGATGATGTGGTCCTGATGGCACCTTCGGTTCGTGACCTTCAGCTCTCACTGGATCGGTTCGCAGCCGATTTTCAGTGTGTATATATATATATATATATATATATATATATATATATATATATATATATATATATATATATATATATATATATATTTATATATATATATATATATATATATATATATATATATATATATATATATATATATATATATATATATATATATATATATATATATATATATATATATATATATATATATATATATATATATTTACAGTATCCTATTTGTGTGTATTCATTTGTGAAACCAATGACTAAACTAAGCAGCTGCTGCGCCTGGTGACGCCCCTGCATGTCACCAGCGACTATTAGAGGAGGACAGACGTCTTCCAGCTGTGTTGTGACTTGGCACTTCCTCTCCTGGCTTCACCCCCGTCTTCCATCCTTTCTACGAAGGTTCGGCCGTCCACTAGTCGGGTATGGGGGAGAGGGAAAGTCCACCATTTCACTGGAAGTGCCCAAAAGGGGAGCACCGGAGTGTCTTTTTGTCTTATCGCTCACCAGGTTATAGACAAGCCCGGTGACGCAAAGGTTTGACTCAGGAGGGGACGGGCTAATACTTGCAAGGATCCCCTCGCTGGCATTCATGAAGGCGCGTTGAAAGCGAAACATGACGTTTGCAGTCATGATGCGGATACTTTTATGTCTTCTCAGCGCACCGGCGGTAAGTCCATGAAAGACACTATCTATGTTTTTGATTGAATATAGTCGTGTTGTTGTTTGTTAGTTTACACGTGAGACCGTTACGTCCCGCAGAGAGACATCAAGCAGTCCAAAAGGTATGAATCCTGCCAGAAGATCACAGCACTTACCCAAGAAATACATTGCTGTTTAATTTAATTCATGTTTGGATTTTTGTAGTTCTTCTGACGATATTGGGTAAAGAATGCAAGTTTCCTTTTCGCCAAGGAGGACAAATTCATCATAGCTGCATCACGGTCATTGTCTCCAGACCTTGGTGAGTCCTTAGCGTCATTAAGGTTGATGGCCATTCATCAAATAGTGTTTAGTATGTATATTATGTCTGTATCATTTCGGCCTTATATATTTTATTTATATTTTTTGGGCCGTCAAACGATTAAAATATTTAATCGTGATTAATCACAGTTTTTCCAATTTTAATTGACAAAGATAAGACCTTCTGGAGGAAAGTTCTGTGGTCAGATGAAACAAAAATGGAGCTGTTTGGCCACAATACCAATCAATATGTTTGGAGGATAAAAGGTGAGGCCTTTAATCCCAGGAACACCACCCTACCGTCAAGCATGGTGGTAGTGGTATTATGCTCTAAGCCTGTTTTGCTCCCAATGGAACTGGTGCTTTAAAGAGAGTAAATGGGACAATGAAAAAGGAGGATTATGTCCAAATTCTTCAGGGCAACCTAAAATCATCAGCCTGGAGGTTGGGTTTTGGGTGCAGTCGGGTGTTCCAACAGGACAATGACCCCAAACACATGTCAAAAGTGGTAAAGGAATGGCTAAATTAAAGTTAAAGTACCAATTAGAGATGTCCGATAATGGCTTTTTTTACCGATATCCGATATTCCGATATTGTCCAACTCTTAATTACCGATACCGATATCAACCGATACCGATACCGATATATACGGTCGTGGAATTAACACATTATTATGCCTAATTTTGTTTGTTTGGGTAGCGGGGCGTTTATATTGTAGCGTCCCGGAAGAGTTAGTACTGCAAGGGATTCTGGGTATTTGTTCTGTTGTGTTTATGTTGTGTTACGGTGCGGATGTTCTCCCGAAATGTGTTTGTCATTCTTGTTTGGTGTGGGTTCACAGTGTGGCGCATATTTGTAACAGTGTTAAACTTGTTTATACGGACACCCTCAGTGTGACCTGTATGGCTGTTGACCAAGTATGCCTTGCATTAATTTGTGATAAGAACAGCCGGTAGATATAATGTGACTCAGACGGCACGCACGCAAAGGAAATGCCTTTAAGGTTTATTGGCACTTTGTACCTCTCCCTACATCCGTGTACACAGCGGCGTTTTACTTTTAGAAACCGATACCGATAATTTCTGATATTACATTTTAAAGCATTTATCGGCAGATAATATCGGCAGCCCGATACTATCGGACATCCCTAGTACCAATAATTGTCACATCAGGCTAGAATTAAGGCCCGAATGCAGCTGAGATAGGCTCCAGCACCCCCGGCGACCCTGAACGGGACAAGCGGTAGAAAATGGATGGATTGAATGGCTTTCCCAAAGTCCTGACTTAAACGTGTGGACAATGCTGAAGAAACAAGTCCATGTCAGAAAACCAACAAATTTAGCTGAACTGCACCAATTTTGTCAAGAGGAGTGGTCAAAAATTCAACCAGAAGCTTGCCAGAAGCTTGCGGATGGCTATCAAAAGCACCGTATTGCAGTGAAACTTGCCAAGGGACATGTAACCCAATATTTACATTGCTGTAGGTATACTTTTGACCCTTTAGATTTGGTCACATTTTCAGTAGACCCATAATAAATTCATAAAAGAACCAAACTGTGAGGAACTCGCATGGCTGCCGTTTGTGTGTCCCCAAGATGCAAGAACCAGCGGGAGGATGAGCAGGTAAGATGATTTTAATTAACATAAACAGAAAATAAAGCAGTCTTGCATAAATGTTCCAAACATAGAGAGTCTATCATCGAGCACTGAGGAGTGCTCGAGAGAAAACATAAATAGACATATGCTGATTGGCAGCAGGTGTGGACCGGCTGCCAATCAACGGCAGGTGAGGAGAAAACAGTGCTCCGCGGAACAAACAGGAAATTTAACAAAATAAGAGCACTGACAGGAAGTAATACAAAAACCAGGAAACAAACTGAAATGAAGTGACCGATCGTCACACAAACTTCATGAATGTCTTTTGAGACCTACAAGTATGTGTTTCAATCACTCTATCACAAAAAAATAAGAGTTGTAGAAATTATTGGAAACTCAAGACAGCCATGACATTATGTTCTTTACAACTCTTGACTACAACTGTGTGTGTGTATATGTGTATATATATATATATATATATATATATATATATATATATATATATATATATATATATATATATTAGGGCTGCAACAACTAATCGATTAAATCGATTATAAAAATAGTTGGCGATTAATTTAGTCATCGATTCGTTGGATCTATGCTATGCGCATGTGCAGAGGCTACTTTTTATTTTTTTGTATTTTTTTTAATTTTTTAAATAAACCTTTATTTATAAACTGCAACATTTACAAACAGCTGAGAAACAATAATCAAAATAAGTATGGTGCCAGTATGCTGTTTTTTTCCAATAAAATAGGATATAAATGTAGTTTGTGTCTTTCATCCGATTATTAATCGATTAATCGAAGTAATAATCGACAAATTAATTATATATATATATATATATATATATATATATATATATATATATATATATATATATATATATATATATATTACTCAAAGTTTGCACTTAACATTATTATACTTAAGAGCATGAAGAATGAGTTGACCTAGTCTTTGTGAAAATGCACTGAGATAAACGATGCTAAAGACTTACCACTAATCTGAAGATAAGTTTTAGAAGAGAAATTATGTCCTGAACTTAGTGATTACTTTACACATTTTACTCTAACTGCTGCAGCAGGAAATATCATGACTGCTTCACAGCCCACACTAGTGCTCACAATAGGATGAAAAATGCCCCACAACACTCAATACTTTGTCATTTCAGTGATAATATTCCTTCCCGACCAAATGTGCCAAAACCTTACAGATGATATTTTTTTTTATCATACAGGTGCAGTCTAGGAAAACTTTAATTTCTAAGGGGTGGATACTGTGTGATGAACATGTGCACTTAATCTCGTGTGAAAAGAAATCCACAATGTGAAGAAAACCTCTCATTTGGAAAGGATATTTTAGAAAAAATAAGCACAATTGCAAGGCCTTAGAAAATAGACAACACTATAGGTTATTACATTATTTTAAAGGGGTCATTTTATGATTTTTTTTTTCTTCATTTAAAACATTCTTTGTGGTCTACATAACATGTAATGGTGGTTCTCTGGTCAAAATTTAGCATAGACTATATTTTATACACCATCTTCAAGCTGCTTTCTGACGGTCTGTTTGGGATGCACCAATTTGTGGGCGGTCTTATTTACGTGGCTCCACTTCGACTGCTTCTTCTCCTTGTCAACCATGTTAGCTTTTAGCAGTTCCATATGGAGTCTACTGACATATATAAGTTAGAACTTGGAACTATACGCTATTTTGTATTAGAAATGGCAACAGCAGAGGATTCATGTGCATGTATGAGGAACACCTACAGTCTGACACCTACAGTGTCAGACAACAACGGCGGACTCACGCAAAGCTCTTCTGGTAAATCTATACCATATATGGATAATCCCCTGATGTCACAACTGGTAAAAACGTCACAAATTTTGGAAATTCTAAACAGCTCGTTTGGAGGAAGTATGAAGGAAGGCAAGATTGTTTTATAAATATCTCTGGTTTGATTCCACATTTTCGGGACTTGCATATCCCAAATGCACAAAAACAGGTACCAATAGGTAAGAAAAGTTGGTTTTGCATAACAGGCCCCCTTTAATATGATGGGTTGGTCATGAACTAAAGTGGGTCTGAGGCATGAAAGTCCAAGGTTGAAAATGGGTCTCACTCCGGCTGTGATGTGTCTGAATGTTTGTGTTCATTTTGTGTTGACCTGTTTAATAAAGCATAATGTTTAATAAAGGTGCATTTGCATAAAGAAAATAAATTGTGCACAGTCACTCACCCTGTGTCGTCAACATGTACGCACAGAGAGTGCGTGCACACATACAATAGCAGTTCAAAAGAAGCAACAAACAATTTGCAATCATGTTGTTATGATAGAATATACATTCAATGACTAGCTGTCCAAATCGCTTTAATTAGCTAACACCCAAAGCTCAAGCGCGTGCATGTGTTACCCATGTGTTACGTACGTACCTAATTACGTCATTATGTACGAGAAGCTTTAAGAGGGCGGGATATACAGGTACTGTGTAAAATACATTGGAAAGTTAGCGCCCTCGAGGTATGTGTAAATGTTGCAAAAAGCCCCTTAAACTCTTATTAGGATCAACTTGAATGAAGTGTTTTGTCCTTGAAGCAGTACGCACCATACATACTTATTTATGTTGTATTATTCCGCGCCAACAATCACTCTGCCTCCATTTTTTCTCAAACTTTCTACAAATCAGCAAAAAGCCACTCTTTAATCATGCCGTGTCAAAGAATCTGCCTCATTCCTTCACTTTCTTTCACTTCTCATATACTGTATATACAAATGTTGTATAAAACACATTCGTGTGCTTTTTCTTTTCATAGGTGCTCTCTAACATCTAATTTCGACCGGGACCGTCTGTGGGGTTACTGCGCCCTGGAGCAACAACATACCAATGGTTAGCAATCTTTTTTTACAAACACATCTTGGTGAACGACAATTGAGTTTCACTCTATATGCACTATGTTAGTGCATATAGAGTACACAGGTTTGAATGATAAATCGCTGTAAAACTCCCGACGGTTAGGACAACCCCTGCAAAAACATTTATGGAATCACCAGACTCGGAGGATGTTCATGCAGTTGTTTAATTTTGTAGAAAAAAAAGCACATAACAGACATGACACAAAACTATAGTCATTTCAAATGACAAACAAAAATCTAGACCAAGTACAAACAACATGAGTAGACCAAGGACAAAGCAATATGTCCACCTATTTCTCTCTTCTTATTTGTTCATTTTATTTTTGTGATTAAAATATTTACTTCATTTCTTTTCATTCACGGGGAGGCTTTGCCAAGGCAGATGCTGGGTGTCCCATCTCCACTGTTGGGGTTCCTCTTTGGGTGGGGTTGGTGGTTCTCGTGGCCTCATGCCGGACGGTCCTGCTGTGGCCGTTTGGGGTGGAGCGGCCCAGGTGTGCTTCCCAAGGGGGTGTTAGGCTCTTGGGGGCTCGGTTTCTGATGGGGCGGAGCGGGCGGTGTCTGGGCCCCTCGGGGCGAGATGACCCGTCTTCCTTCTGCCTGTGTGGGGAGTGGTCTCTCGCTGGCTTGGGGGCTGGTTGGTTGTCTCCTACTACTCCCACGCGTTGGTCCCTTGTTTCCTTGGCGCTACACCTGCTGTTTTGGGTGGGGCTTTCTGTATGGTTGGGGCCGTGCCTTCCACATATTGGGAGACAAAAATACTGTACATAGATACAAACGTACATTCATCCATACACATGTACATACATACGCAGATTCACTGTACAAACATACATCTATACATATACACATGCACATTTACAGCACATCCGTGCATACAATCATACTTCAGTAAACACATTCATACATACAAGTGTACGCAATCACACTCATACAAATACACACCAACATCTCAAACACGGCACACTGCTAAAGTGTGATCATTCTATACCATGACAATGTAAAAGGTTAATATAGTCTGCTCTTCTTTCTTCCCCCTCTTTCTCTCCTTTCTTTGTAATCCAATTACCGTATTTTTCGGAGTATAAATCGCTCCAGAGTATAAATCGCACTGGCCGAAAATGCATAATAAAGAAGGAAAAAAACATATATACATTGCACTGGATTTAAAGTTGCATTTTTTGGGGACATTTATTTGATAAAACCCCACACCAAGAATAGACATTTGAAAGGCAATTTAAAATAAATAAAGAATAGTGAACAACAGGCTGAATAAGTGAACGTTATATGACGCATAAATAACCAACTGAGAACGTGCCTGGTATGTTAACGTAACATATTATGGTAAGAGTCATTCAAATAACTAACATATAGAACATGCTATTCGTTTACCAAACAATCTGTCACTCCTAATCGCTAAATCCGATGAAATCTTATACGTCTAGTCTCTTACGTGAATGAGCTAAATAATATTATTTGATATTTTACGGTAATGTGTTTAATAATTTCACACATAAGTCGCTCCCGAGTATAAGTCGCACCCCCGGCCAAACTATGAAAAAAACTGCGACTTATAGTCCGAAAAATACGTTATTCATTAAATGTATGTATTGTTGCATTTTAAGCGATCGTAATGTTGATAATATAGGTAAATATTGTTATTAATTATCAATATTGTTATTTCTATTGGTGTTATTTTTGTTTCAATTGTAGTACAATGGTGTTCATTTGTCAATACTGTTATTACTATCTACCTCACTAATTTGCTTTTCTTTTCTTTAAAAAAAATAAAAAATTCCTAGTATCATTTTTGTATATATCGTATGTGCTGATGTAATTCTGTTGTTGTCTCTCTCTCTTGTCCCCAGAATTTCCTCCTCTGTCTTGTTTTTTTCTCTTCCCCTCCTGCTGCAGTCCAGCTGTGACAAACACTAAATATATATCCAAAAATGTAATGAAGTCAAATTAAAATAAGGCAAATAGGCTTTTGTAAAGTAAATCTGTACAGCAGATATGGGTGTCTACATCAACCAAATTATTTGCCTGACTGGCTGGACAGGACATTTTCCATTCATCCATTTTCTACTGCTTGTCCCTCTCGGGATTGCGTGGGGTGGCTGGAGCCTATCCGAGCTGCAGGGCTAATTAAAAACAAAAAATAAAAAAAGCAGTACAGTATGTCTTGAAAACAGAAAATGCACAGCAAAACAAATGAAGAAATTGGCAGAAACTGGAGACCTAAATGTGACCGAACTGTAAGAAAGTGCCTTAAGGAAATGGTAATTAAATACACAGAAAATAAAACAAAGCCATCATTAACACCTAAACATAATAAACCACTGTTCCAATAGGCTAAGGAAAAGCAATGGTGTACTATGAATGAATGGACGAAAGCTATATTCGTTGATGAATCGCAAATCTGCATGCAAATTATTCATTATCAATATTGTTATATCTATTGGTGTTATTTTTTGTTATTTTTATGATGCTGGAACTTTTGTCTGGTGTCGCTCCAATGAAATTTATGAAGATGACTGCCTGTAGAAAACATGCTCATTTCCACAGTCATTGACGATATGGGCCTGCATCTCAGGTAATGGCACTGGGAAGATGGTGGCCACTACTGTAGATCTTCAATAAATGCACAAGTTTACATTGGCATTTTGGTGACTTTTCTTATTCCATCAATGGAAAGTATGTTTGGGGATAATGACATGATTTTCTAGATGATAATGCACCCTGTAATAGAGCAAAAACTTTATTTCAATAAAGATACAAAAGGTCAATGTCATGACCTGCAAATAGCCCTGATCTTAATCTAAATGAAAATGAGTGGTGGAAATTGAAGAAAACGCTCCATAACAAGTCTGCAACCTGCAAAGCTGATCCGACAACAGCAGTCAGAGAAAGTTGGAGCAAGATTAATGAAGACTACTGTTTGTCACTCGTTAAGTCCATGGGGTGTAGGGGGGTGGGTAGAGATAGCACCCTTGTTGATTGGCAGCTGCTCCCTACTCGTAGGGAGGCCACGCTTCACCGGTTCTCATCCATCCCCTAAATCTCTCACGTGCTGGCTCCAAGCGCCACACCCCGGTACACTGCCTCAGCTGGCAGACCAAACCACGTGAGGGGGTGGTGTGTACACTGCACCACTAGGCGGAGGAGCTGCACCAGTCAGCCAACGGCTAGGGCGGAGGAAGACCACATAGGACTCAACGGCCAAGTGTAAAGGAGTAAACCTTACAAATCCGGAGTGGAGCCCCGAAGGCGGATAGGTGCTCGCAAGACAACACCCTTCCGGCAACTCCTGCAGCAAAGCTGGTGCCAAACGTCATGCTCCGCATTCCTTTGGATCCCGTCAGCCAAGCCAAGAGGGGGATTCTGACGACTGGGCAACCCAAAGTCCCCATACCTTATGCCCAGGCTTGCGCCATGGAGGTCACAAAAACTGGAGAGGTCACTCCAGCCTCGCTCGCAAGAGTGAGGACACAACACGGAAGCTGGCAGTTTACGGGTTATAAGTCCCATCTGATTGGCGTAAGTATGGGGCGCCACGGGTCAGCTTCGACGGTGGGAGGGATCATAGTGTCCCAGTGGACGACTACTGCCCGCCTTAAACCGGGCAGCCCCCGGTCAGTAGGGTGTCGGCCCGCCAACGTTTGCCTGCTTCAGTGGGTGCCTGGAGCTTAGTGTACTGTAAAGGCACGATGAGCAGACGGTAAATCTTTGCACCAAACAATAAGAAAATTAAAAAGAAGACTCCAGCTCTTCTATTTGGTAGCTGGAACGTGCGCACTATGCGCACAGGCATCTCAGATGACCTCAGAGTGGTGGAAGACACCAGAAAGACAGCCATCATTGACAGAGAGCTCACCAGACTCAACGTCAGCATAGCTGCCCTCCAAGAAACCCGGCTCCCTTCCAGCGGCTCCCTCAGAGAGGAGAACTACACCTTCTTCTGGAAGGGCAGAGAACCCGAAGAGCCCCGCCAGCATGGTGTTGGCTTTGCCATCAAAAACACCCTCCTGGCTGCAGTGGAGCCTCCCTCAGGTGGCACCGAGCGCCTTTTGTCCATCCGCCTCGCCACTGCTGCTGGTCATGTCAACATCCTCAGTGTGTACGCTCCCACTCTCACCTCATCGGAAGACACAAAAGACCAGTTCTATGGGCAGCTTGATGAACTGATAAAGGGCCTCCCAAAAGATGAGCCCTTATTCCTCCTTGGCGACTTCAATGCCAGAGTAGGTGCAGATCACAAGTCATGGCCCTCCTGCCTTGGACGTCATGGCACAGGGAAGGTAAATGAGAATGGTCAAAGGCTGCTGGAACTGTGCTCCTACCATGACCTCTGCATTACAAACACCTTCTTCGAGTGTAAACCATCACACAGAGTGTCGTGGAGGCATCCGCGGTCCCAACGCTGGCACCAACTCGACCTTGCCATCACCAGGCGCTCTGCCTTAAACAATGTCCTCATCACCAGAAGCTACCATAGTGCAGACTGTGACACTGACCATGCCCTTGTGTGCAGCAAAGTGCGTCTCCAGCCACGCAAGCTACATCACTCCAAACCAAAAGGCCGCCCCCGGATCAACACAGTACACATGTCAGATCCCCTTAAGGTGGACGCATATGTAACCAACCTGGATGAAGCCCTACAGGACCTGCCAGATCATGACGCCACAGGAAAGTGGAATGCCATGAGGGACAAAATTTACAACACGGCCATGTCCTCGTTTGGCAAGAAAGAACATCCCTGCCAGGATTGGTTCAAAGCCCACCTTCCAAGGATGAAACCAGAAATAGAGGCTAAACGTGCAGCCTTCTTAGCACACAAGGAATGCCCAAATGAACAGACACTCACAGCACTCAGAAGGGCTCGGAACACCACCCAGCGTGTTGCTAGACAGTGTGCCAATGAATATTGGCAACAACTGTGTAAGGAAATACAGAGCTGTGCCGAGTCCGGAAACACACGCGGCATGTACAACGGCATCAAAAAGGCCCTTGGCCCTGCAGTAAAAGGAATTGCCCCCCTGAAATCTCTGTCAGGGGAGAAGATCACTAACCGGGAGGAACAGATGACCAGATGGGTGGAACACTACTCAGAACTGTACTCCCGTGAAACATCAGTTTCCAATGCTGCCCTTAGTGGTACGAAGGATCTGCCCATCATGGAGGAGCTAGATGAAGTGCCCACTATGGAAGAGCTCAGCAAAGCCATTGATGCCCTCCCAAACGACAAAGCACCAGGTAGCGATAACATCCCACCTGAAGCCATCAAGCACGGGAAACCTGCCCTGCTTCAGCCTCTGTATGAGTTGCTCTGCATGTGCTGGGAGGAAGGTGCAGTCCCACAAGACATGCGTGACGCCACCATTGTGACACTGTATAAAAACAAAGGTGACCGCAGTGACTGCAACAACTACAGAGGGATCTCCCTTCTCAGCATTGTCGGCAAAGTGTATGCACGCATCCTCCTCAACAGGCTGCAGAGACTCGCGGATCGTGTCTATCCAGAATCCCAATGTGGCTTCAGAGCAGGCAGGTCGACAACTGACATGATCTTTTCCCTTCGACAGCTCCAGGAAAAGAGTAGAGAGCAAGGCCAGCCACTCTACATGATGTTCATAGACCTCACCAAGGCCTTCGATCTGGTCAGCAGGGAAGGCCTATTCCAGCTCCTTGAGAAGATTGGCTGCCCCCCAAAGCTCGGCAGCATGGTGACCTCCTTCCATGTCAACATGAAGGGCACAGTCCTGTATGACGGATCATCCTCAGAACCATTCTGTATCAACAGTGGTGTCAAGCAGGGCTGTGTACTTGCACCAACCCTTTTCGGGATTTTCTTTTCCCTGCTCCTGTCTTACGCCTTCGACTCCTCCACTGATGGTGTATACCTGCACACCCGGTCTGATGGGAGATTGTTTAACCTGGCGCGACTGCGTTCTAAGACCAAGGTCAGGACAGTTCTCATCAGGGAGATGTTGTTTGCTGATGATGCAGCCCTCATGACTCACACAGAGGATGCCCTTCAGAGTTTGGCTGACCGCTTTGCCGATGCTTGTAAGCAGTTTGGGCTCACAATAAGCCTGAAGAAGACCAACATCAGTGCACAAGACATCAGTACTGCCCCCTCCATCACAGTTGATAACATCAGACTGGACACTGTGGACGAGTTCACCTACTTGGGATCAACAATCAGCAACAACCTCTCACTGGACATCGAACTGGACAGGCGTCTCGGAAAGGCAAATACCATCATGGCTAGACTGACCAAGAGAGTGTGGGAGAACGGAGCGCTGTCAGAACACACCAAGATCCGTGTATATCAGGCCTGCGTTCTCAGCACCCTTCTCTATGGAAGTGAATCCTGGACCACCTATATGAAGCAAGAACGTCGGCTCAACACCTTCCACATGCGGTGCCTCAGGCGCATCCTCAACATCAGCTGGCAGGACCACATCCCATACACCAACATCCTGCAGCGCGCCAAGATCCCCAGCATGTACTCCCTGCTGAGTCAACGCCGTCTCCGCTGGCTCGGCCATGTCCGACGGATGGAGGATGGAAGACTACCTAAGGACATCATGTATGGACAACTGACCATTGGCACCAGACGAGCTGGTCGCCCCCTACTACGCTTCAAGGACGTCTGCAAAAGAGACATGAAAGCATGCAACATCTCTCCTGACAGCTGGGAGGTACAGGCCATGGACAGAAATGCTTGGCGTCAGACTGTCCACAAGGGCAGTGCAGAAGCTGAGGTGGCAAGAGATCGGCTTGCAGCAGAGAAGAGGAGACGCAGGAAGTGCACTGCAGCAACCCCTCAAACCCAGGCCACCTTATTCATTTGCACAAACTGCAATAAAGACTGTCACTCACAGATCGGACTGCGCAGCCATAGCAGACGATGCCAAACAACATGACAAGACTCCAGACGCGCATCAGTATGGTCTCTCGAGACTGAGCTGCCGATGATGATGAAGTCCATACCTCAGAAACAGCAAGCTGAAATAAAAGCCAGAAGTGGTGCAACAATGTAGTAGTGGTGTGTTGTAGTGTTTTTTTGTCTGTTTTTCATTATTCCATAGTTTGTTCCTCTGAGTTAAGTGATTCTCAAATGTTCACTGCTTGATCTGAAACTGAAACTGTTACTGACTACAATAATTTATATTCTTGATTTCTTGGATCCTGATTCTTAAAGCCAGAAAACTGCCATTTGAAATGACTATAGTTTTTGTGTCATGTCTGTTATCTGCTTTATTTTTCCTACAAAGTTAGACAACTGAACATTCTCCAAGACATGAGATTCCATTATTTTTTCCAAGGGTTGTACATCACAACAGGTAGCTTGACGTATCAGTCAGCAACGGCCTTTTTGTCAGTAGAGGATGCAGAGTTGAAGTGGAGAGTGACACATTTCATCACAAATATGTGAGTAAATGACCTGGTGGTGTCTGTTATGTGGCGAGTACAGAATACGACCCTGCACGGACCTGTCTACAACAGGAAGTGAACCCGCATGACTTCACATAAACTGGGTGTGCAACCCCTGTGCCTTTTCATTGAGAAAAACTCTAAAACCTTTTAACGGAAGAATAACTATTAAACGCTTAAATAACTAAAAAAATATGACTCTTAAGAAGCCAGAACAATATTTAATGTTTTTTTCTGTCAAGAAAAATAAATTCACTTTTATTGGATTTATTTATTTTTAAAGAAAACATGATTAAAATATTTCAGTGTGTGTGTATAATTACTTTTTGAGTACATTCACAATACTGTGATAATAATAACTGATAATTTTGGTCACAATAACTCAGGATAGGAAATTTTCATATCTTTACATCCCTAACTGTACATTTTAACTGTTGCTTTTACGTATCAGGCTCCGTCCACACGTCACGAAGAATCATCAATCCATGTAAGGAAAAGCCGTGTCGCAACGGAGGCACCTGCATCCCACACAATCTAGCATTTGAGTGTCTGTGTCCCGAGAAGTTCTCTGGAAGAATTTGTGAGCACAGTGAGTACAT